>NW_009927918.1:95898-148036 GCF_000696875.1 Nestor notabilis | reverse complement strand
TTTCTCTCTCTCTTTCTCTCTCTCTCTTTCTGTTTGAATTGTAGTGGGAAGCATGTTGAGGTACTTACACTAGCCCTGTTGGATGTATTCTGTTCTGTGTATTCTCCCAGAAGCATGGCTAGAGAGTAGCCATCTTGGCTAACTTAGGTAGCTTGAGCAGCTGTTTTAATAGGAGGGTTTTGCATATTCAAACACAGTTTTGAAAGAAGCTGAGTTGGTTTGTTTTTGGTTGTTTGCTCCAGAGCTTCATTGCCCTCCCTGAAACTCAGCTTCAGACTATGGCTGAAACGAATTGGCTGCTACCTGTTTGTTTTTATGCTAAGCTTCTAATGCTAAGAAGGAAAAATGTTTAAGCATAAAAAAAAACTTGGGGTGTGTGTGGAGGAGTGGGGGGAGAAGGGATGGAGAGAAGGGGAGAGAAGAAGGCAAGTGTGTGTTACATTGTCCTTTGTCCTCACTCATCTCCATGATGAGCTGAATTGCAGAGAGTAGAAAGAAACGCTCTCTTAAGGCAGTCTTGGTTAAGGTGTTTTATGTATAACAGGGAAAAGAAACGCGCAATACTGTTCCCCTCAGAAGTACTGCATATAGTCCTAGTTCCAAGCCCTTGTCTTTGAAAGTGGGCGACCCATGTAGAAAAGGAACACTTAGGATAATTGAGAAAAAAAATTATGAAGTGGATGGAGGGGTTACTTTAGATGCTCACAGAGTGGAGTTTGGGGAGGATTTGATCTAAACCTAAATGCTTGGGGTTGAATACAGTCCAAAACTCATAGTTCTTTCCTCTTATCTAACACTGTTGTTTCAGTCATCTCTGAACTGTGAACTGAACTAAAATCTAAGCAAAATAAATGTGATTTGGCTCAGATCTAAGTGAACATTTGTTAGGAGTATGTCTGTCTTAAAGTTTCTCAGGAAGTTCTTGTAATGAGATTTTCAGAATTAGCCTGCCTTGGAGACAAATGAGCTGTGCAGGAGAAAAGTAGACATTAGTTTGAGCATGTTATGCTCTGTTGTAGATGCTAATATCCTCTCTCAGTGCTGCACCACTTAGCATTTAAGGTCTTTCCCATTTAAAAACATGGTTTTCAAAGTTTTCGAAGAAGTGGATCTGATGCTACTCTGTTGTCAGTAGGATGAGTTTTACCCCATTAAATGTAGCTGGATCATCAGGTAAGGATTAGCAAACTCCTTCTTCTTGAAAATAAGACTTTCTTCAGAGGAGGACATACTTTCTTTGCCAAGCACAGGAGTCAGATACCTCCACACTGAAGACTGAAGCAAAGGCATTGAGGCATAGGCTGCTTCAGCCTTACTTTTGTGCTCCCACTGGTCAGCCATGGTCCCACGTTTTCCTTGGTCAGTCTTTTGTGAGTTACATAGCAACAGAACTGTATTTGTTGTCCTTGATGTCCCTTGCAACCTTGCAAGCTTTGCCTTTCCTAACACCATGTCTACAAGCCTGGCAGTGTTTCTGAATTCCTCCTTTGGAGCTTTGTTCAGCACTTCCTTGCTTAAACAACCCCTTTTTATTTTGTTACATCTACTTGTTTGCCTGAGTATGGGGATGGGGGCTGTGCTTGTGCTTGGAGGATGCTGTTGTTAAAGCCCTGCCAGGTTTCATCAGCTCCTATGCCCTTCAGAGGTGCCTGCCAGGGGATTCCACCTACCAGCTTCTTGAATAAGCCAGAGTTTGCTTTCATGAAGTTCAGGGTCTGTACTCTGTTCCTCTCCTTCCTCATAGCTTTCAGGATCTTGAACTCCAGTGTTTCATGGTCACCACAACCCAGCTGCTGCTGATTGCTGTAAGCCCAGTCATCACCACTTTGGTGAACAGCAGATCAAGTGGGTAAATGATAGGAATGTGTGTACTGAAACTTCCCTGCGGAGACTGAACCCGGGAAGTCAGATTTTATATCTTGAGTTGTTCTATGGGTGTTTCCAGTGTCACTAAAGAAACAGCACCAAAAGCATTTCAATACCAGATTTGCTTGTAGAATATTTCTCTTTAACTTCTAGCTACTGTTGTAGATTTACTACATGCATTTAATAGTTCACTACTGCTCTGTTCCTTTTTGCCATTATCTACAGGAAGTAATTGGTGACTAAGTTAATATTTTGCTTACTCCTTTCTCCCCTATCCCCCAGTGTAGTTTACCTCTTGTGTAACAGTGGGATTTTTGATGTGTGTTTTGTATTGTTATTTTCTCCTGGGGTTTTTGTTGTTTCAGTTTTTTGTTTCTTTCTTTTTGTCTTGCATGGTTGTGGTTTTTTTTTTTTTTTTTTTCTTTTTGTGGTGGCTGGGTTTTGTTCAGTTTGTTTTAACACTGATCTCAATTAGCTTGCAGCCCTTGTTCACCCTTTTCATTTTCAATGGATAGGGGAGGAAGAAGGCAGTGTACAAAATTTCTTAACAGGTGAGTGTAATGGGAGCAAAAAACTCAATGCTGTCTAGTGCATCAGTATCAGGAGCAGGGTTTTGGTTTCTTGTACAATGTCTAAGGCCATTGAAATGTACCAGAACTGGGCTGGGAGGGAGAATGGGGTGACTTCCTAAATAGAGTAACGGAGAGGAAGGGGGAGTAATGTGTAGCACCCTGCTACTGTATTTATAAAGAATAGATAAATGAAAATTGTGTGTATATGTCTATGGAGGATCAAAATACAAGTATAAATCTACAATGTTAAAATTAGGTAAGCTTGGTTGCTTCACTAATATTTAGGTCTCTGACCTTTTTGAGGTTCCCAGGAACACTGTATTCTTCTGTTGCTGCAGAGATGGCCTTTTATGAGGAGTAAGTTACAAAGATAAAGAGGAACTTGGGATACCTTTGACATCAGACTTACAGTGAGGGTACTTAGAGCTGCCCCCTTTTGGAAAAGGGGGAAAAGGTTCATTTTCATCAATGCTTCTGTAGCTGTTAATAATACTGTATGTGCTTTCTGACTTTCATTTTGTACTATGTTTTCTCTAGTTTCTTTTAAGGTGTCTACTCTCTGTAGATGGTAATAGGTTTGGTGACATAGAGAAATACATTATCTACAGATACAGAGCATTATTTCTCTTATGAACAAAGGTTTAGTTAATGCATGCCTATGCAGAATAGAAAGGGCTTAACTCAGGAGTGAAAGAATGCCAGGACACAGTCTTCAGATAATGTGTTTCAATGATCTGGCAAAACTGGAAGTGCTTTCTACGCTCAATTTCACTTTTCCTTCTCTCTCCTTTTTCTGTCGTGTGTTTTGTGGCGAGTCAAGCACTTAAACAGCATCAGGAGTTACGTATCATCGTGCAGAACGTTCTCTGCCTTCTTCCTTTTCAAGCTAGTCAAGGATCAAGTGCTTCCTTCTTCTAGAAACTGGTTTCTTTTTAACCTGGATGTTCTAGACACTGTTTATGAATGTAGAAAATGCTGTGCTGTAAGAATGCAAGACTGTGGAAAACCAGACAAAGTCTTTACATAGCAGTGGATCTTGCTTGTCTATTGAGCGAGGTCTGCTTTGCTTCTTGGGCTAACTGTGCCCTTCTAGTTGCTGTTGAATAGAGGTTACATAGGTGCTTTATCACTGTAAGCATTAAACGTGTGTTTCTTTCATCACGAGTAAGCAGGCTCTCTTTCTGCTCTTCCCCCCATCCCCTAATTTTAAGGGTTTCATGCAGTATGAGTCTGTACTTCTGTTATGCTATGAACAGAGTGTCTGAACATTTTGTAGCTTTGCTGGGGAAGCTGGATAGGCTTTGCGATTTGGTATCTTCCAGCAAGGGTCATCTCTTACCTTAAAAGCCTGTTTGCATGTAAGGTGTCTAGGGCTGTTTCAATCTTCTTGTCTACCCCGAGTCATTGTGAGGTGGTGGTGCCAGGCTGCTCTCCTAGAAAGATAAAATAATGTAAAAGGCTTCCAAGGATCTCTGGTTGTGTAGCTGCACTAGCAGATACCTTGCAGTAAACCTCTCTCTAATGAGGCTCTTGAATTTTGATTCAAAGATGGAATAAAGTGAAATACATTTCACTATATTGTTTCTGCTGGATTCATTAGGTGCTTAAAGTGTTATCCTTTATTACCAGTGTGACAGAGCAGATGTGTCCTTGAGGCTATCAGTTCAGGTGTGGACTCAGAAGTGTTTCCAACTGGATTCTAAATTTCTGTTACTTCCATAAAAGATTATTTTAAGAGAGAGGAAACTAACTGGTGGGTGAGTGATGATTTTGGCCAGCTGGAGGGATAAGTTCACTGTGTAGAGCCTGCATGAAACACTCAGGAGTTTAAAGGAAGTAAGTAAGAAAGAAGGGGTACTGCACAGCAAAAGCAAATGGGTTGGGTGCTTGGGTTTTTGAAAATAGATTTACTTCTCAACTAACTCCTCACAAATGAGCTATGTGTGTGTATGGAAGTTGGCTGAATATAGTGCAGAAAAAATTGGAGATGGAATTGGACAAACTGTTTTGAGGCTCTTCCAAGAGTTGAAAGCAAGAGGAATACCATTTGTATGTGTGGAGCTGAGGGAAAATGGGATGCTGGATTATACAGATCCAATTACAAGGTGTCCTTGGAGTTCTAAGAAGTACTGGCCAGTAGTGGGTCTTCTACCTTGGTGCTATCTAATAAACTTCAAGATTATGAAAGCTGCATATTAGAGAGAAAAATCCCTTTCCAGGTTACTAATGTTTTTATTGTTGAATTGGAAATTGGTTCTTGTGAACTAAAAGTTAAGATTCATTAGCATTTCTGCACAGAAATACATTTTCTCATCCAAGTTAGTACATGTGTGTTTATGCACAACTTCTTTCAAGCTGTTTTAAGCAAAACTTTTTATGTTGGTGGATTCATTTCTTGATATTTTTAGAATATGGTGTTCTGCCTTTAAAATAAATTAACTATTTCATAGTTAAAGAACAAATATCCCAAAGAGATTTGAAATAACTTTGTGGAACATTGGCAAACCTTGCAAAAGCATTCTCCTGCTTTTGCAGCAATAATTTGAACTACAGGGCTCATTCTCCAGCACATGACTGTTGTAGGTTCTCTTTTGTTCTGCAGCTGTTTTACTGAAGTAAGGGAATGGGGAGATACATAGTGAGTCATTTGTATATTGAAGTTCACCATGGCTTTATCCATAGCTGCATCTCTGGTAGAGATGCATTGTTCTCCATTTTTACTACTTAAAAAAATACACAGGAGATAGGTTTTAATAGCAGAAGCTTCAGCTGGAGAATCTAGGCAAGTAGCTGTGCATTCTCACAGGAAGTGATAAATCTGACATGACTGTTGTAAATGACCCTGTTCAGGTACTTTTTAATAAATCAGATTAGTAGGGAGTTGATTTATTTTGATGACTTTCACTTTTGTGAATAGTGTCCTTGTCAAAAATGGAGGTTAAATCAGTGTGGACTGAGGTCATAGTATCTATTTCCTTCAAAGTAATTACCCTTTGTTTTCAATTACAAATATTCTGTATGTTCTTTAAAAAAGCTTACACAACTCTTAATAAGTGGTTATTTAATCTTTATAAGGACCTGTCTATGATTTATCTTACCTTGGATAGCATGAGTAAGCACATTCTTCTCGGTGTGCTGTGGCAATTAAATCTTTGATAAACCGATCGTGTTTTCATCAGTTTACAACATTGGTATTCACTGCAATAGAAATTATACTGCCTTTACTCAGCGGTAGTTTTGATAGTGATGGTGTTTAATCTAAATACAGGTGAATTCAGTGTTTATTTACAAAAAAAACCCCAAACCAACAAAGCAACAAACCCAAATCAACTCCAGACCAAAACTTGAAAATGCATAGCTTGAAGGGCTTGTGTGCTTGCTTTATCTAGCTACAGAGCTCACCCAGAAATATGCTTACCTGTATCTGCTGTCTTGCAGTGCACATGACTGACTTTGCATCTGTGGGGCTGGTCATCATGAAACACTTTAAGATTGGTGCTCACTGACTTCTGTGACTAAACAAAAATCAATTTTAATTGTGGTATATGAATACAGAAACCTATCTTTAATTTGGCTTTTATTTTCTGAGTCAGGCAACCTATGTATCCCATTTGAAGAAGGACAGAACAGTGACACCTAATGAAAGCCACCTAAAGCTCCGCGGCAGTGGTTTGGTTTGATTTGTAGCTATAGTCTGAAGTAATGAGACAATGTTGCAGAAAGTATCAAGGATTAACCTCTAAAATACTATAAATCCATTGAATTTACAGTACTAATACTTTATACATGTGATTAAAATTCCCTTTTAAATTGGACTCTAATGTCTGAGATGGTGATTGCTGCTTGAATTTCCTTAAGGTCTTCGCAAAGGCTTAGATGTCAGTTTTGCCTGATGCTGCCTTTAACCTAAATTCCTCCCTCAGAAACTTAGTGTAAATTTCAAATAGGGAGCCCAGCTGCCTAGCCCTAGTGGGTTAAAACTTGAATGTGCTTTGCTGGTTTGTGAGCTCAGGAATTTCCAGGAAGAGAGAAGAGATTGGATCAAAGTATTCTTCTTTATTTAAAAACAGAAGAACAGACGGTATTTTGAAGGTGCCATTGCACAAATTTTAAGCTCTTGAGAGCATACTTAAGCTTGTCTGGTTAGTGGTGAACGTAATTGATTCACCTTCTCATTGCGCAGAACATAACTCAATTATGGTAGGAACAAACAGTGTCTCCAGAGATACAAGCTTGAGTGGATATATGAGATCCTGGCTTCCATCCAGCAAATGATGCCATGACTTCTCTTATTCTGGTACTTAAAATCTTATACTAAAGTCCTTCTGCGGGAATTAATGCAAACAGAGAGGAGGAGGAACTCGGGCGGTATCTGTTCAGTTTTAGTTGCCTTGACAAGACATTGCTGTCAGTTTAAAATGTAACATGGAAACTTGTTTTTATCTGTGTCCTTTCAGGATGCTTTCTTATCTCTGTTGGGTATGCAGATGGTCAAGCATGGGGTTTTTTGTGGTGGCTCGTTTTTGTTTCTTTTTTTGTTTTTATGCATGAACACTGTTTTGGGACCTATCTGCTGTTGGGTCTTGACTGCAAACCAGGCAGACTCTTTTTGTTCTTTTTTTTTCCTTTTTTTCTTCACAGTCTAAATGTATGTGGCATATTGAACAAAATGGGTTTGTTGCAAGAGTCCAGTAAAGAACTTAGTATTATCTCCTCTCACAACACTTCAGCTGCAGGTGGGCATGAGGTGTTTGAGATTTTTTTTGTTATTGTTAATTCCTGATAGGAACCGAATTGTGAGATTCTTTACCTGAGAATACAATATTGAGGCTTGTTTTAGAATGAGTTTTGAATCTTTTAAGCAGAGCAGTTACTGTCCTTTTACACAGTTCTTCTTTTTCCTGTTGTGGCTCTTAGTCCATTTTATCTGCTGAAACCAGCAGGGTGGCAGAAGCATGACCTAAAGCAAACCCAGACCACAACAGACCTTTTGTTTTCATTTATTAAAAAAGCAAACAAAGAAGATACCATCAAATCATGGTCAGAAGAGACCTCCAGGCCTCAGCTGATCTCACTTCCCACTCAGAGTGGGTCAGGTTCATTTAGATTAAGTTGTTCAAGGTTTTGCCTAGTTTGGAGTTGTTTTCATGGAAATGGGACAACCTGCGTTGAACCTTGTACCACTGATCACAAGCCTTGAGCCTGGTGGCAGTGTTCACTTATTCAAGCCATATCTCAAGAGAATGCCTGAGGATGCCACTGGAGACCAAGCAAAAGGTTTTGCTAAAATGTCAATAATCAACATCCACTGCTCTGCCTTTGCTTGTACAGACCCTCCTCAAGTCCTAGAATACACCCAAGTTGGTTGGGTGCAACCTCATGCTGGCTGTTCCCAGTCATGTCCTTGTCCTTCACATGCCTAGAAGTAGCTTCGCGGAGGACTGCCCCTGTAGTGTTGTGGGTTGTGCTGACTGATCCCAGATCTTGCTTCTTGCAGATGAGTGTGATATTTGTCATCCAAAGAGGATGGTGCAACTAATGACCTCCAGAGCTCTGCTCCAACCAACATGTCTGTCGTCTTACACGAGTGGGGTTGCCAGTGAACCTGGGATTACATATTGCAGTTTACGCTGCTGGCATCTAGAACTTCTGAATCATAGAATGCTTCGGGTTGGAAGGGACCTTAATGATCATCTAGTTCCAAACCCCTGCTGCTGTCAGGGACACCACTGGACCAGGTTGCTCAAAGCCTTATCCAGGCTGGCTTTGAACACTACCAGGGATGGGGCAGTCACAGCTTCTCTGGGCAACCTGTTCCTGTGCCTCACCACCCTAGCTTTTTTCCTAATATGTTATGTAAATTTACCATCTTTTAGTTTAAAGCCGTTCCTCCTTGTCGTATCACTACATACTCTTGTAAAAAGTCCCTCTCCATATTTCTTGTAGGCCCCCTTTAGGCACTGGAAGTGGCTCTGAGGTCTCCCTGGAGCCTTCTCCAGGCTGAACAAGCCCAGCTCTCTCAGCTTGTCCTCACAGGCAAGGTGCTTCAGCCCTCTGATGATCTTAGTGACCCTCCTGTGATATTTGTCATCCAAAGAGGATGGTGCAACTAATGACCTCCAGAGCTCTGCTCCAACCAACATGTCTGTCGTCTTACACGAGTGGGGTTGCCAGTGAACCTGGGATTACATATTGCAGTTTACGCTGCTGGCATCTAGAACTTCTGAATCATAGAATGCTTCGGGTTGGAAGGGACCTTAATGATCATCTAGTTCCAAACCCCTGCTGCTGTCAGGGACACCACTGGACCAGGTTGCTCAAAGCCTTATCCAGGCTGGCTTTGAACACTACCAGGGATGGGGCAGTCACAGCTTCTCTGGGCAACCTGTTCCTGTGCCTCACCACCCTAGCTTTTTTCCTAATATGTTATGTAAATTTACCATCTTTTAGTTTAAAGCCGTTCCTCCTTGTCGTATCACTACATACTCTTGTAAAAAGTCCCTCTCCATATTTCTTGTAGGCCCCCTTTAGGCACTGGAAGTGGCTCTGAGGGCTCCCTGGAGCCTTCTCCAGGCTGAACAAGCCCAGCTCTCTCAGCTTGTCCTCACAGGCAAGGTGCTTCAGCCCTCTGATGATCTTAGTGACCCTCCTCTGCACTTGGGGCCCCAGAGCTGAAGGCAACATGAAGAACTGTCCTGTCTAGTCTCCAGAGCTGAGCATTGTTTCGTGTTTGGTGCCTTACTCATACACATTTTAGGCTTAGTTTTTTTCTCTGAGAACTGACTCCTAAGTAGCAGAAATTTTGTCTTGGGCACGTAATTTTAACGGCATTTTGGTTCACCGAGTAGATAAACCTTACACAGACTTAGTAAGGAGCCGTAGTTCTCTCAGAAAACTTCTGGAGCTGAATTACTGCTTAAGTACAGAAGTAGTCTGTTTTAAACCTACAATAACAGGTACAGAGAGTGGACTTGATTAAAGATGTTTTGTATTTAGATACTTCTGCAAATGCTAGCTTGTCCTAGATAAAAGTACAATAAGGAAATTGTACCTGTTTTATAGAGGGTCTTAGTAAGAGCAGTAGCTGCAGGTGGTTTAGCTTGAAGTGTATGTCTTTGTAGGAAGAACCAAATACAGATGGTTGTCTCCCAGAACTGTTGGTGTTCTCTGGCAGAAAGATGTGAGAAGAGAGTTATGAGATGTTGGGATTTTTGGAGGAAATGAACGCTCTGGGGAAGACTGACTTCTACTTAAATTAAAGATACTTCTAGTGATGCAGATAAAATGGTGTAATTGTCCGATAGTGGTACAGTTGTTATAGTAGCCTATTGAGAAGTATAAGAAGAAATACAGCTTTTTTTTTCTTTTTTTTTTTTTCTATGCCTGAGCTGAAAATCTTGAGATGGAGAAATTAGCCCTGACTGAGGGTATTCTGATTTTTCAGGATTCGTAAGCTTGCTTAAACTTGTGTTTGTATTTCTGACTGTTTGGAAAAATTGGTTCTCCTTTGTGAATGTACTCTGGCTTCAGGGGTCAAACTTTCAAAGCTGAGCATGAGTAACTTGAACAGTGCTTGTTTAGTCTATTTGTGCTGTTAGGGTTTGAGCTTGTAATTACATGTTCAGTTCAGTGTTCCTTTCTGGAAAAGTATGTGTTGCTGTTCTGCAAGAGTCCAAACAAGTATTTGTATTCAGCTGATTGCATTCCTTTAGCCAATGTGCAGTCTTTAAAAATAAAAATTAGAGACTTAAATATACTTACCACAGTAAATTAAGTAGAACAGTTAGTCTCCTCATTTGGAATGTTTGGAGTATGTTTGGAAAAAATACTGAAGAATGTTAAGCGAAGTATTAATTGATGTTAAATAACATCATTTGTTTAACAGTTAGTTTAATAACAGCTTGTAGTTTGAGTTTCTTACTGTCCCTGAGTGGGAGGTTACTCAGGGATGTATAGAATAGATATTTCTAAATTCTGTTTTTTCTGTTGCCCCCTGAAGATGGGACAGGGATCTGTGTAACATGGGATAGATGATACTTTTTTGTATTTCCCATACTGTATCTCAGTGTTGGACTGCTCTCTGCAGAAGCTTAGCCATGGAAATAACGAGGAGACTAGCAGGTCACACCAGTCTAACTAGTGCTTTTAAGTCATGCTGTTCTCATAAACAAGGTAGCTTTTAAAATCCTGCATACTGCTTTAGAAGATTGAGTCTGATGCTTCCTAAAATCTGCCTGGCGATGTCAGATAACTGTTTTCTCAATTTCTACTTTAATGTGGGAGAATCTGGTGGTGTTTTTAAAATAAAGTGGACATTGGGGCAGGATTTTTGTGAGTGTGTAGAAGTCTGTGAATTAGGGAAGTCTAAATTGACACTGCTGTGGGATGCATGGGGAATAAAGGAATCTGAACTTTTAACCTGGGAAGGATGTGGGAAAGTACCACCTTAGTAAGTGGTAAGCTTTTTAAAATTTGAGATTAGGCTTCAGTGTGGAGGAATTTGTGAGGTATCCAAGCAGAAAAGAAGATTATTGTGTAAACACAGACTTCTACATCTTCGTTTCTGTTGGTTATGGACTTCTGAGTTTATAATGAAAACTTGTTTCTAATGTTAAACACATATGGGCACTCTTCCTCTTCATGAAGCCTGTGCCTCTGCTGTGCATGATATAACTTTCCTTACTAGCAGTAGCTTACAATGATTTAAATATTTTTCTGCTGCTTATTCTCCGAACAGCTATCCCTAATACTTCTAAAGTGAAGCTTTGATTAAATATATATTCAACCAATAGATTCCTGGGCGGTTAAATTGAGTTGTGGTCCAAGCCTCAATTCTGGTGCTTGGGTTTTGCCTGTAATTTCTTACGGATAGTACGTTTGAATTCTGTCTTTGAGCATTTTTGTGCTGCCTGTTCTCTGTGTGATAGGCTTAGATAAATGATAGATTGTAACACTGATGGTAACAAACAACTATTGTACTTCACTCTCCAGCATGAATGTCTGCTGTGTTCTGTAATTACTCTAGGGTAAAAGAGGACACTCGAGTTCTTAAAGTAAGCCATTTTCTGCTGCTTTGCTGGGATGACAGTCATCCAGGCTGTAGAGAGAGCTTGTGTTTTGTCACTTCATGCAGAAGAGTATGATACAGGTTTATTCCAGCCTACTTTTCTCTAGCAGAAGGTCTAGCAGAGACCTTCATGTAATTGGATCTCACGCAAGTTAGTGTTTTGCTGTGGGTTTTGGGGATGTGTGTGTGGCAGGAAGTGGTATGTGACGGGCCAGTAAGAAAGCTGTATTTTAACTCCTACTGTGGCCTGAGACTGACTGTGTATTCCTGTCTGCATGATTCTGTCCCTCTGTCTTCCTTATTGATGTTGTGGTTTCATCTGGAAGAGTTCTATATTGGAGGAGTTAAGCATCAATGCTTTGGGCTCCTGATCTTCAGTGGATGTTGCTAGTCACCGTATCCTCTCTCACCCTGTGCAACAGCATGATGGATCTGTCTTCCAGAAACAGTCAAGGTGTTCAGTACATACGTTCCTTTGATACCTTAAATGGTAGATCATTTAAAGATACCTTAAATGGGCATTCATTTCTGTGGTGGTGAGAATGGTTCTTGATAGCATTCACAGCAGCTGTGTAATAGCTGGAGTTTGGGTTTCTCCATTCTGGTGCTGTGGTTTTTTTTTTTTTTTCCTTAGCTGTTACTCAGTGCAAGAACTAATGGGTGTCCATATGGCATGACGGATGCCTTGCACAGACCAGAAATGAATATTTCATTACGCCTCCCAAAAGATAATGTGTAGTCTACTAAGCAGCTTTTTTGCAGCAAGTAACTCGGCTTCCTGAGAATATCACAGCTTCCAAGTGTTTGTCCCTTAGAGGGAGAGAGGGCTTGGGATTCAGACTCTGCAGCTGACAAGCTGGGGCAATCTAGTTCTTGCTCACCAGTCTGGGGTGATAAGCAGCGAATCCGATTCTAAAATGATCCTTAGTTAGTGGGAATATGTAACTTTACTGCTTATGTTTTTGATGTTAGTTGTTTGTAGGCTTTGGCAACCTAGCAGCTAACTTAGAGGTAAAGAGGTTTGTTGTGGGGGATTTTTGTTTTGCTTGTTAATTGTTGTTTTCTTTTTGGGTTTGTGTGTGTGTGTTTTGTGGGGTTTTTTTGTTTGTTTTGGGGGATTTGGTTTTGTTGTGGGGTTTTGTTGTTTGTGTTTTTTTGTCTTGTTTTGTTTTTTCATCCTGGAAATAAATAACATCTCTTTTGTCAGATTGCTTTGTGACAGGGTGAAAACGCTGAGCATGCACTCCCTGGCTGTGGTCTCTGATCACAGCAGCACTGAAGTGCTAATTAGTTACCCTGTGAAGAAGTTACTGACCATTGGGTAGGAAGCACTGGTCCTTGAGGGGCAGATGCAGTTTTAGCAAAGAAGGGTTAAAAGAATTTCTGGCCTCTGCTAGTAGGGGATTTGAAGGCTTACAAAACTAGGCTGTTTTGATAGGTGGTCATAGACCCTCAAGCCAGTGTTCTGGTTCTGAAAAATATTTTCTTCTGACTTCCTTCACATATTGGGGAAGTGCAAGGATTGACAGGGACAGTAACTCATTTTTTGTATATGGTTCCCTACTGTCTTCAGGCATCCAAGTGCAGGGAAGCATCACTGCTCTCATGGGGGTGCTGACAGGAAAAGGCACTGCGGAGTTTCTCCCTTGCCACTGAGCACTGTGAAAGAGCTGTGATGGAGAGTGGTGGGGGACAGTGCTGGACAAGGTCTATTCCCCTTCCATGGGCTGGCACTGTTGAGTTGCTTCAAGTCCTTTCCAGGAGGAGTTCAGGGTGTCACGTTAGATCAGTTCTGTTCTGGTCTCTACAGGAGAGATCATGCTACACAGCTTTTTGTGATCAGCATTAGAGGCAGCTGATGTCTGTAAAGTGCTACTGGTGTATATATGAGCTGCAATCACTGCCTCTAAAGATGCTTCTGCTTTTATTTTAGGTAGTTAAAGGCTGACCCTCTCTTTAGGGTGTATGATTCATAAGTACTTTTCTCTATTTTGATTGATTTCATCTTCTAAGTTAAAGGAATGGAGAAGGTTTTTTAGTAAAACACAGACCATAATGTCTGGGTTTACATCCTCTGCAGTAAATAGCTAAGGCAGCAAAGGAAAAAATGGGGGCTTTGAAGGAATTGAAGGACTAAAACTTTTCCATTTTACGGCTTGTAAAGTACAGTCCAAACTGGTAGT
The DNA here is from genome assembly GCF_000696875.1 of Nestor notabilis. Taxonomy (NCBI): domain Eukaryota; kingdom Metazoa; phylum Chordata; class Aves; order Psittaciformes; family Psittacidae; genus Nestor; species Nestor notabilis. Next base: position 134,348 of record NW_009927918.1, on the reverse strand, counting down.
GATCGTGCATTTGTTTGTCAGCCGGCTTTTCCACTACAGGAGAGTGGTGCAGTCGATGTAAGTGTAAGATGGCCAAACTGTTTGGGCTTACATTTTCCATACAGAGTGTCTGCTTTATTCTGAATTATTTTTGGAAAACCTCAAGAAAAATATTTAAACTACTTCCAGGAAAGATTAAGGCAATTAAATCTTGTTCCTGTGGAAGAGGTAGGGCTGTATGTGTGCGTGGTGAGGGGAGGAGTGTTAACAGCTTTAGCACTTCTGTGTTCTGGAGAAATAAAAAATTTGCCAGACGGTGTGTATTCTACTCTTTCAGTGAAAATCTTCAAACTCCTGTATCACTTTTCAAGCAACTGAAAATCTTTACTGTATACATACTTGGAGGAAATGTAGTTTGGAAACTGCGTTCTTGGAAGATAGCATCTGTCTTGAGCTTCTGGCCCGCTGAGATGCTAAGAGGATTTCTCCGATTGCATACAGGATACAGAAAGTGTTATTTTTGTATAGGATGCAAGTGAAAACAAGGATATCCTCTTACTTCCTTTTTAGAAAAACATATTGACACTTTTCAAAGGCAATATTGGGGGTTACAGATTTGACTCTCTTGTAGAAGGGAATGAGGAACCATGTTGGTATTGCCTCTAAAATAGAGACTTTTTAGACATACATTATATTTCTGTGGCTGGGTTCCATTGCTGGACTTTTTGGCAAGTTGTAGATCTTCACTTCCCAGATATGTATGTCCTGCTGCTGTATTTTCATCTTTACTTAGGTGCTCAGCAAAGGCTTTGAGGTGTAACTATTTTCCTCGGATGAAATGTCTTCAGTGCTGTGGTTTGCCCATACTGGAATCTCATTAACTTTGATGCAGATTTTAGGTTTAGGAAATGACTTGTGCTTCGTGCAGGCATCAAACGGTGTGCCAGTGATAAACTCTTTCTTGTGCTACAGCTGTTGGGTTTGGTAGGGTAAAGGATGTTTCCTCCTCAAACAAGAGGAGGAGTCGCTGCATGATTTCTGGCCAAATGTTTAATGCAGTCTTACAAAATGAGTGAGCTTGACATGTGTTTATTGTGGGAGAGACTCCCCTGGTATTTGCTACTGAAGACTGGATTTTAAGGCTAGTTTTCTCTACCACAAAAAAAGGTCAGTCACAGGCTTCAGATGAGTGAATTTTTAACAAGATTTTTTTCTGAAGTAAGGCTGTTTCAGCTAGGCTATTCCTGGGTGTTTATTGCTGCTAGTTTCAAATTGAGACTCTTTATTTGTATCCACACAATCTCCTGTAGAGATTTTTAGACTGTGAAAGTGTCTTGAGATTTGGAGGAAAGAGGAATAATTGTCTTGCTGTCTCAAACCTTTTAAACAAATAGTTCCAGCCCTCTCCAAAACAGGTGAGCCTGATGAACAATTAGTGCATTCTCTTCTGTGTTGTTTATAGTGTAGTACTCTTCAGAACTTCCAGGAGTCATTTCCTTTTCTACGCAAACCTGGAAAAATACTAGTGTCTAAACCACAGAGTGAGTGGATTACCCTTCAGAATGTAACTGTGTCACTCTCCATGACACACAAACCAAACAGATTATACGGTACTGGTTTTGTTAAATAATTGTGTGGTTTCTCTTTAGATGTAGCTTGTATAATTTAAAAAAACGGAATAGGGTTTCTGTGAGAAGTTGAGTAATGAAATAATGGAAAAGAGAAGGAATGTAGGGGGAAAAAAATTACTCCTTTCAGCTTCACTGCAGCTTTTCAGTGGGAAAAGAATGGTATTTGATGTCCCTGGGATTCTTACTAGTGTGTGCTCTTGCTAGCAGTATACAGAATAATGGGGAATTCTAGTAATTGGTACCTTTCCTATTTAGGCTTGCAAAGACTGATGACAGGTTTTTAATCTAATTGCAAACCCATGTCTGAATGTTCTTATAGAACTTGTTAGTACCATGAGCTGCTGGGATGGTGGTTTCTCTTGTACAAGATGAAGCTTTGCCAACAATGACGTCTTGACTGCTATGCAGAGTCCTCAAGATAGTGTTTTATGAGGAGGGTGAGAGAAACTTGGATGTGTCTCAGCAAAATCTTTAGCAGGGAGTGGAGAAAATCTGAGAACTCCTCCTGATTTGCTCGCTGTCGTTAGATTTAAGATCAGTTTCCATTCCATACCAAATAGTTGCTTCAGTGTTTGTTATGACACAATATGAAGACCAGATTTTGCTGAACTTGACAACATAACTAAGCCAGTATTTGGAAAAGTCTTAAGCTGCTGCTTGGTTTGTTTTCTATTACTTACTGGAGAGACTGCTGATATTGAGAAGGTAAAAACTATAGTGAGCTGACCAGGACTGGAAAGTTGAGAGAGTGATTTTTTTTCAGGCCTAAAAATGTTGGGATTTAAATAGATGCTTTTAATTGTAAAGTGAAAGAGGAATATCAAGTCTATTCCACAGACAGAAGGGATGATGAAAATAAGCCAGAGCTTGCATGCTTGTTCTAACCAAACTCTGTTTTGTCAAAAAAAAAAATACATTCTCATTTCTAAAACTCTTAAGTTCTGTAGTAAGGTGGAGGAACACTATGGAGGTGGAAGATTGTGCTGTTTGTTAGCCCTCTTCTAGTTGTACAGATAGCTCTTCAGAGAGTGGCTACGGATGGGTTCTTGTTCAAGCCCCATAGAGTTCAGAGGCCGTGTACAGTTGAGCCTCTCCTTCTTTTAATTTTTTGTTTGTTTGTTATTTCATTTTATAGTATTTTATACATGCCTCTTCATTCTGTAGTAAGCCCAGCCATTGTTTGCTGGAACTGATTGTTACGTCTTTCCAGAGGATTGCTAAAAGCAAGTGACAACAGGTGAGACCTTTTCTTGCTTTGAATTATTCAGTAGTGGGTCTCTAGTTGGTATTTCTAATATTAACTTTTAATAGTGGCTTCTGTCCTCTGGTAATCCATCGGGATTGCTTGATAGGGTGATAGATTTCTTTTTTCCCATGAAATCAGTTAGTAGGAAACATTCTGCAGCCTTCTGTAAAAGGCTTCACTCTGAATGTCACCTAATTGCTCTTCAAGCAATATAGTACATAGATTTTCATAATTGTAAAACTGGCTGCTAGCATGTGGCAGGTCAGCAGCCTTCTAAGGGGACAGTATGAAGTAACTACTAATGGTATTTGCTAATCTGGGGAGTCTCCACTACGTTGGCCCACACCCCTCTGAGAGCTGTTTTCATCTGGGATCCTGGAGTAGCAAACCTTCAGTTACTTCTACAGAAATCGCTCTTAGTGAGGAACAGGCTGACTGTCATTACCCCGCTGGCTTTCTGTGCAGGGCTGGGTTGGCTTTTTGGCAAATAGGAGATGTGTTGTGTGTGTTTGCATTCCTGAGTTGTGAATGATGTTTCATCATGGGCAGAGCTGAGGGGAAGAAATAAACTCTTTAACAGTACCGTCAGCCCTCTGGGAATTGTGGCTGATATGTCCAGTGTCTTGTAGGGCAGCTTTTAATTAATGAAGGAAAACCTTAAAAGACTGTATATAAAGGCAAATTGGTATTGGAGCAATGCAGTTGACTTTTTGTGTAGCTTACTTGCTTATAAACATTGTTTGACGTCATCTCTTGCAAGTAACAAACTTCTATGGTAGACAAGTAGCAGGAGTCTCAAGTCAAACTGTTGTATGAGATGATCAATGTTGTTCTTTAGTGCACAGGGTGCTGCACTGATAGCAGATGGGGAAAACAAAGGATGAGAGTTGTAACTGGAAGACTAGGGTAACTTCTGTTGTTTCTTTCATAGCAGCTGGGACTCTAGAATGTGGGAAAACTGCAGTGAAGGGTATGGAAGAGAATAGACAGGAAAGAGGAAAGGCAAAATGTGCCTTTTTATTGTTGTCTTTGGTTTGGATTGGCTTTTTTTTTTTCCCCTCTTCATGTGCACCAAATGTATGCAATTTCCATTGGAGCCACACGGACTATGAAAGCAACTGCTGCTATTTCAAAGGTAGTATTTATTAATACTGTTTTAATTTAGCTTGTCATTTGTCCCATCAAAGTGCAACATTTTGCTTGATGAGAAAAATGAAGCCTTTCTCCTCTTATTCTGGAGACAGTGAAACTAATTGTTACTTATTTTCAACTCTGTCACATCAAGAGGGAAGTAGTCCAGTGTGCGCTGCTTTAAATACTGTGTGCACTTTAAACACTTCTTTGACTGCTGCCAGCAGAACAGTCTGATGGTGATGAGGAAATCCTACTGCAGACACTGCAGTTCAAAATGGACCAGCCAAAGTCTGCAGCTGAAGGGACTCTTGCTATTTCTGTCAGCAGAGATGTTGCACTGTGTCAGGGTAGCTTATAAAGTCTAATGAGCCACATGAAAGCTGTAAATCAGTAGGTAAAAGCTCTAGTGCTACATCAGTACTGCAAGCCTTGTCAATCCAGTCATATGCAAAGCAACTGCCAGCTTAATGTGTGTTGGAGTGTCATCTTCAAAGAGTTGAAAGTGTATTTCCAAAAGTAGCATGTTTTACATTTTTAAAAAGAAAACTTCATTTTAAATGTGCAGTGTTGTCTAGAGCTAGGCTTTGCTGCTTTGTTTTGTAGTCTCCTGTTCCTCTACTGCAAATGAATTATAGAGGTGCAAGAACTGCAGAAGCAGACTTGCATGCAAATTGTCATCAGAAGGGAAGCATTGCAGTCACCAAGTCCTGAAATGCCCAAGTTTCATCCATTTATTATGTAAGTTGTACTAAAAATAATACTGTTGCAGTCAGCACTTGGAAAATGAGAAGGGAAGCTAATACTGATTTTTATGGCGGTGTGTGCACTGTGATTGTCCACCTTTTTCAGGCAGGGTAGAAGACTTTCTGTGCACAGATCAGGCTTGTAATCTCAAGGGGACAGTTGAGTTGATGCTTATTGTTGTCGAAGTCAGACATGCAGTGAAAGCTAAAGCTGGGACTGCAGATGGGAGAGTGGCTTTGTAGTTAGCTTCATAGGAACAAATTCTTTTATATCCTTATTTTCTGTCAAGGCACTTCCCGAGTTATGTAAACCGCAGGGTTTTTTGCAGTTGCTTTTCTTGCTTTCTAGTTCTTTCTTTTAAATTAGATGCACTTTAGCAAGTCAAGATACCAATTCTTAAGATGGTGGGAGTAGTAAAACTTAGCTATCTGAAGGAAGGAGCTGAGGAATGAGAGATGATATCCTGCTTCTACCACTGACTCACTGTGGCCTGAGGCAAGGCTGTCTCTCATCTTAACCATCTACAGAAAGATGAAGATGATACTTGTCTCATGGTGGTAATTGGTAGTATGTGAGACAGTTATTGTGGTGTTGAAGAAATGAAGTGTTCAGTGTATCTGAGGAGTAAATAAGGCAAAGACTGCTAACTAGAAGAAGAAAAAATACTTTTGTCTCATTTCCAGAGCAAGATCCCCCTTTCCTGAGGTTAGTGGTTTACAAATAAATTTTTCAGAGCTGTGAATGCTCTTTTACAGAGCAGAAGACTTGCCATGCAGCATTTACTTCCTAATCCCTCCTTGTGTACTTAAATTTTAGCTGATAATTTTAATTTTTCAGAACTGTTTTCAGGGAAACAAGGAGCTGATAACAGACATCAGCTTTCTAGTATATTTCTAATATGAATCTGACTTCCAAATCCTAAAAAAGGCAATTTACTTGTGCCAGGGTATTTTTAACAAATTCAGTAAATTGTAGTTGGTGGGAAGAAGTCTTGTTTTCTGAGAATGCTTGAAAAGTTGGAAAACACTTGTATGTAACGTAGTGGAAAGTGTGAAAAAGGATGTGTGCTTCCAGTGGATTTTGTGGAGTGCATTCGGAGTGTGCACAGTGTGAGTTCAGAGGGTATAAAACCAGTAACTACAAACCAGATTCACTTTGATAATTAATTTGTTAGTTATGTTATAGATGAAGATCCAAGTTTGTCATGTTCTTCACAGGAACATGGAGGAAATCAAGGAAGAGATGGCCTCGGTAGAAGCAAGGTGTTTGGGACAGGCTTGTGTTTTGTGTGTGCTCATGTGCCTTGGGGTTTTTGTTTTTATGGGGGTAAGTTTGCTGCCTGTTTTCAGATGTCACCTAGCATAGAGGGTTCCTGTGATGTGATGAGGATTCCTAGGTGTTACAAAGTGAAGTAAGTACATAGGAACAGTTGAAGCAGATGGCTCAGATGAGAACTGTTGAGAACAGAGGAGGCATCAGCAATGTGGTGAGACCACGGTGGATAAGAGTAGTGATTTATCGTTAATCATATCTTGCTAGCATGTGGCTTTTTCTTCCTTTTCCTTCTCTAAAGAGATCAAAAGGGTTCTGAGCTGGTCTGCAATGACTCATTTGATGTCACTTAAATCTCTGGGACTCTGCATGTAGAAGGTACATCCTTCTAAACCCTGTTAACCTTCCTGTCACAGTCGCTGGCAGTTTTCAGAACAGCCTATCCATAGAATTGTAGAATCATAGAATGGTTTGGGTTGGAAAGGACCTTAAGATCATCTAGTTCCAACTCCCCTGCCATGGGCAGGGACACCTCGCATTAAAACCGTGTTGCCCAGGGCTCTGTCCAGACTGGCCTTGAACACTGCCAGGGATGGAGCATTCACAACTTCCTTGGGCAACCCATTCCGGTGCCTCACCACCCTCACAGTAAAGAACTTCTTCCTTATATCTAACCTAAACTTCCCCTGTTTAAGTTTGAAGCCATTACCCCTTGTCCTACCACTACAGTCCCTAATGAAGAGTCCCTCCCCAGCATCCTTGTAGGCCCCCTTCAGATACTGGAAGGCTGCTATGAGGTCTCCACGCAGCCTTCTCTTCTCCAGGCTGAACAGCTTCAACTTTCCCAGCCTGTCCTCATGCGGGAGGTGCTCCAGCCCCCATATCATCCTCGTGGCCCTCCTCTGGACTTGCTCCAACAGCTCCATGTATTTTTTAGGTTGAGGACACCAGAACTGTGTCCTTTGTGAGAACTGTCCTTTGTAAGAACCAGAACTGTGTCCACTTGTGAGAACACAATACTCCAAGTGAGGTCTCACGAGAGCAGGGTAGAGAAAATCAATGCAGTATAGTCCCTGAGGCAAAGCGCATTGTTTCTTGCCTTCACGAAACTAAATGGTAAGGTGTAAAACTTCCCTTGAGCTCTTCTGGATTTCTTTTAGGTTCCTGGCAGTCTTGCATGCTCTTAACTTACAACATACTTGATAAGAGGGGAGACTGAACATAAGTTTTGTAGTGGTAAGGGAAGGCAATATATTAATTTTGAATTAATTATCTGCAATGTTCTGTGATGGCTCATTGGCAGCTTCAGCACTAACTGTACATTGTCTGGTTTACCTGGCTCTGCTGCTGTCTGTTTTTCTGCTCACTAAGGCTGTTTTTCCTTTTCTAATTTGGATTCTCAATAAAGGGGATTCTATGTGGGAACCTGCTCTTCTGCAATGTCCTTCACTTGAAAAAATAAAAGAAAGCACTGCCTTGCTGATACCTGGAATGTACTGTATTTGTTCTTGCAGCAGTCCAGCCTGGTATGAAAGCAGAGGGGATACTGCTGCTTTTTTGCTTGGTGGAGCAAGAAGCAAAAAGGGCGTTGGATACTGCTTAGATAAGAAAGTTGATAAGGAGATTAAGTCTTCTAAATTCTAACAACATAGCTGTGTGTGTTATCTTGTCCATAAAGATTTTCATGTGTATATATTTTTTGAAAACTGAAGGGGGAAACATTAAAAATCCACATCAGCTCTTTATTTAAGTGGAATATTAAGTTCAAATCTGAGTGTTGTCATTATAATTTCTAGTGATGTAGATTCCTGAAAGGAAACATTTATTAGCAAAGCACATCTGGATTCTTGTACTTTTACAGTTGTTAGAACAATTGAATGCTTTGGTGTTAAGTCATTACACACGTGGGAGAAGGCACTTCTCTATTAAGTAAATATTTCTAGCATCTGTGTTAGAAATCATTGTAACAACTTACTGTTGCTTTGGTTGGAAATGATTTTTAGGTTGTGAGTACCTGGACTTGAACACCACGTTTGCTTTAACAAGGCTTCATGTATTTTCAGTTCCCTGCTGATAAGCAAGGTTCTCTGCTATGAGACTACAAGAACAAATGATCAGCTGCATGATAGAAGGAACTTACTAAGACCTAGTATGCCTTCTTGTTTAAGCTGTTCTACTCCTTTACATGAAGTTTTGTTTTGGAAGACTTCTTCTTTTAGAAGAGTTCCTAGTACCCAGTCGAAATTGCAGTGGGCATGTGTGTGTGTAAAATGTACTTCTGTATTCCATATGATCCTTAGGGGGATTTTGAGTAATTTTACCATTAACAAAGCACATTATTTTGCTTTGTCCTGTAGTCTAAATATACATGATTTTAACTTCCATCACTGTGTATTGTTACATATTTCCTAGTCTGGACAATAGTTCTTGAATTTTTCACCTAGCATAGAGGAGACTTGAAGACTGAGTTGCCCTTTTTGCCTTTTAATAGGCTAAATAGATCAAACTGTTCATGAATTGAACTTAAAGGTGGATCTTCAGTCTTTTTTTTCTTGAATCAGATCTCATTTCAGGCTTTGAGCTGTGGGTTTCAGACCTAGTCATAGTATTTCACTAGCGCTTGTACCAGTAATACAACTCTTTTAATCCTATTTGCTATTGTCTATTTATATTCTCAAGGATAAAGTCAGCCCCTTTGACCTAGCAGCATGGAGCTTTTATGATTCAGGTGGGAAAACAGACCAGCCTCATGTACCTAAAATTCTTATACAAGGATGTCAAGTCTGACCTGTTGTGAAAACCACCATGTGTCTCTGAGGCTAGCTACTGTAAGTACACTCTGCTGTCCTGTTTTGGTTTCCCCCCAGCTGTCTAGAAGTAAAATAAGGTCATTCTGGATTAAATAGCTTCAAAATATTTCACGTACTGGCTGATGGATGGCCATCCCTCCTTAGCCAAAAAGATCTGAATTTCATCTAGGCCTGTGAATAGTTTTCTGGAAGGCAGGTTCTGTTACCTTTGCAGAATTACTGCTTTCAACTATTTGTAAACTTGGCCTGCTGGAAACAATCCCTCCTCCCTCCCCAGTTCATAGTCTCCACTTACTACGTCTTCCACTGGTACCACATCTCTCTATTTGGGTGTTTACAAGATCACTTTCCTTATGCCTCTGTGGATTTATAGCGGTGTTCCACTAGAAACACCACCCACAAGACCGGCAGTCACCAGCTGAGGCAGTGCTAGTAGCTGCTGAGAAGGTAATCACTTGTAAGTTATGGGTTATGGTTGTCCTGGTACACTGGTCTCTTGATGCCTGTTCAATGGGGTCAGCTGGTTTGTCACCTGAACCTGCACGATTGTCTATGGCTTCACATTTTACACATTGACAGTTGTATGGTTTCATCCTCTGCAGCTAATCCAGTCGGATCTCTACTCATGACTAGTCCTTTTAAGTTACTTGCTACTCCTTCTGACTTCTCTCTTCTTGTTCTAGCCACTGAAACCATACCCACTGGCCCGCAGTAGATTTGCTCAGCTTGAGTGTTCTGTATCTTCTGTGCTCTGCCGACCAGTTGACTTGATACTGTCAGTCTGCATGGTATGAAGAAACTGTCAAAAGCCTGCTGGAAGCCTTACTTCAGCAGAATTATCATTTTCAACTACACTTGCAAAAGAGCAGTGTTTCTAAGAGGGATGAGTTCACATCTATTTTGGTTAAAATTGTGTTGATTTGATATGAATGGGCTTATTTTACTACCTCCAAAGTACGTTTGGAGACTGCTTCAGCCATGAAGGCTTTAAATACCTGGTTCATTTGGGTAAAAATATGTCTTTCCTCCAGTGCTGCAGAGCTTTCCTGTTGTTTTGGTTTTTTTTTTTCCCCCCTATAATTTCTTCTAATTCAGTAGCATTGACATAAACCATAGCTGTAAGATGGGAGTGAGGTGGAAGAACCTTCAGAGCAAGAGGTGTTTTGGTTTGTTTTGATTTTTTTTTGTTGTTTTTGGTTTTTTAGGTGGGTTTTTTTTTTGGTGTTTTTTTTCTTTTTTTTTTTTTTTTTTTTTAGGAAGTAGTGGGGTGTTCTGTTTTTTTGTATAGTGGTGGTGGGTTTTGTGTGTTTTTCTTGGGGGGTGGAGTTTCATTTTGTTCTGTAGTGGGTTTATTTCTCCGGTTTTTAATTTGGGGCTTTTTAAGCTTCAAAGTATAAGCTGGCTGTTTCAATCACTGGAGTCAGGAATGGTGCTTCTGCTGAACTCTTAATAGCAATAAAATTGGTACATAGGCAAGCTGACATTTAATAACATATGCTGCTGAAGTGCTTGTGAGTAATGGGGATTGGGTTCCTGCAATGTTAGGCATTGTACAAAATACTAATTCCTGCCCTTGAGATCTGTGTGTAGGCAAGACAAAACCAAGGTAGTTCCAGCAAGCATAAACAAGCAGAGTGGTAAATGTAGTGGGATAGGCATGTTTGTTAGGCAGCTGCTTTGCTTTCTGGCCTTGATTAAGAGTAGATTAACTTAATGGAAAGAGATGAAGGTAACCTGGAGGGAAGCAGGAGTAGTGTTGTGGTTGGGTATGGAGGAGCTCTATTTGGAAATGGTAGGGCAAAAATCAGGTCTGGCATTAAGAACCAAGCCATAGCCTCTCGGTATGCTGGAGGGAGGGCTAGAGGAGGAAAAGGAGTGAGGTCAGGCTAACTTATGAGGCTAGTGACTTCCTTGCAGGTCTGAAATGACTGCACTACAAGATTGCGCCTTCTGTCCTTTGGACTGTGAGAGCTGTTTTCCTGGCCTTGTTTACTCTTCAGTGTAAGCTATGGCAATAAAAACATTTGCAGTAATTAGAAAAACTAATACTTTATGAGAAGCGGAGGCGGTGATTATACCAGTTACAAGTTGTCCTTATGCACTTCCTGGTGTGATGTAAAGTAATTGTTCTGTGGTTCTCCTCAACCCTTTCTCCATTCCCTTGTTCTTCGATATTTGAAAAATAAATACCTTCTCTCCTGCCTATTTTACAAATGACTGCTTAGTTGCAAAGATGTTTCTGAAGAACTTGCTTTTAACTGGGGGAGGTTGATTAGTATGATGTGTGGAAGGATGAGAAATTGAGCTTTCCCTCCCTGCTGGCTCACCATCCCACATGGATGTGGTTCTGAGCAACCTGATCTAGGTTGAAGATGTCTGCTCATTGCAGAGAGGTTGGACTAGATGACCTTTGAAGGTTCCTTCCAACCCAGCTATTCTATGATTCCATAATTATCAGCAGTGAATCTGGAAGTACCAGTGCTCTGTAGGACACGGAGAATCCCCTGGAGCCTCCGTTCTTTTAAGGGGCCTACATCTGAATCACAGTTGTCCCTCTTGTGGTGCCTGTGAATCATTATCACTTTCCTAATGATGGAACACTGGTCTCCTGTGGTTTACTATAATAAGATGAGTCACTGAAATGTTGTCTAATCACTACTGAAATGTCTTAAGGTAATTTTCTTATTTATTCTAAAAGTTATGCTCATATTTGTCTTCTGTAACTTAGAATGTATCTAGTTCTGCAGAATCATTTGCCATAGGTAGAGACACCATGAGCTTCAGAGGAGTAAAGCCTGCCCGCTGTGACTGCATTGGGCTCTAACAGCCATTGTCTTAACTTCTTTTAACTAAGAAGGTAACTGCTCAGAGTGGCCAGAATAATTAAACTGTCAATTGCTTTTCTGTAGGTTTGTAGGTCAAGCATGACGTTTCTCTCTCTGTGGCTGTGGTATGCACACGCTTCTGATGGGAGGTGAAGTTGGAGCCTTTATAATTCTCAGGGGCACGAAGATGATTGTAAATGAGGATGTTTCTAGGGAATTAAAGGTCTGCCACAACAGACTTCTTCCCACATATCCTTGTGACCCTTATTTTTCCCCCATAGCGGGAGACTGGATGTTATGCTGCAGGTTGCATTTAAAGCAGTGTTAGAAATAGGTTTGTGCAAGCTACCTTGAATGTGACTGCCATTCCTTGTTGTTATTTGATGCTTTTGAGAAATGAGACACAGAATACACAGAGAGCTTTTTGTAAGTTCTATCAGACTGTTCTGTTGGTTTGACATATTTTTTCTGTACCATAGGCTTATTCTCATTCCAAAACTAGTGGGAATAGGTGAGGTTCCAGGGCAGACTTCACTGGTGTTGGAGAGCAAAGGTGATGAATTTGCTTCTAAAGAGTAACTTTCTATCTGGGGGAATGATTCTAGTGTAGATACAGTAAGGTAATTAAATATTTTCAGCTCTGAAATGACTGAGAAGCACCAAGTCCACGTTCTATTGCTTCTGGGAGAATACCTTTCCTTGTTCCATTGCGTAGTGGATGGAGCAGGCTGCTATGTGTAATCTCACAGCACTGTGATTTCTGTATCTTGTATTCCGTGTTTTAGTTGCATCATCTCTCCTCGATCAGTGGTGGAAGAAAAGAAGGCTGTTTCAAACACTCTGTAGTTGTCCAAAATACGCTACAAATGCTATAGTTAGCAGCTTAGCACCGAGGAGAAACAAAGGTCTTAGCTGTGGGACTCAGAGCCTTGGTAGTTCTGTGGTTTTCTTTTATTTCTCATGCTTGTACCTTAGGATATGAGGGCAGGGGATATGAACAGTGAGCAAATACATGGTTGCACGAGAGGGCTTTTTTGAGGGACATTGTTTTCGGGGAAAATACCAAAAGTACCAAGTTGGTTCACTTTCTTCTTGCAGCATAGAAGTGTGCTGTGTGGCTCTACAAAATCAGAATTGCTGCAGGGTAGAAAAGGCATTGTAGTTAAGGCTGTAGGGCCTCAGTGTGTGAGGGATACCCGGCTCTCTGGTGCGGATAATGCTGCTAAACTTGGTACTGTATTTTTGCGTTTCTTCACTCTGTTTTCTATAGATAAGTCTGTGCCCTTTGGAAGAGGCTACTGGAGTATAATTGGCTCAAGACTAACTGCAACTGTAAAGCAATCTCTGGTGTGTTGTGCTGTTGGCACTAGGCTAAATATTAAAAAACAAGCTTAACCAAGAATGGGATATAGCACCAGGGAGCTGTGGCTGTTCCATCTGACTCTTCGAATTAATTCTAGACCTCAAAGAATAAGTTTGAGAGCGAGCAGCCTGGGGGCTGAAACAATAAATTGCAAATGCAGAAGCGATATTTTAAGAATTTTGTGAGTGTTGGGGTAAAAGAGTAAGATGCTTTTGAGGTGTGCTAGTGTGGATGAAAGCCTGGCTCTTCTGTGGATAGTTGATCTAACGTTTCTTAATTTTGTTTTTGTTTAAATTATTTTTGCACCTTGTAATTGGGTTGGGGAAGAGTTCTGAAATTTTACCTGAGTTTATTGAATTTTTCTTGTAATCCCAGCAATTTGACAAAGGAGTTAAAGAGCAAGCCTTCATTTGGATTTTCAAGGACACCTTGTCAGACACATGTCATCATTTTGCAGCCAGTATGGAAGAGATGCAGCACTTGTTCCAGATGCTGTAAGATTTCAAAGGTGGGAAAAAAGAAGGCAGTAAACACAATGAATTGGAATAATGCTTGAATTCATTGATTTGTATATGACATTTAGAACTCCCAAAACTTTGGAAACTTACTTGCATCTCTTAAAAGGTTCTGTAACCTGATTGATGCAGAATAGTGAACACAAAATAAGGTAAGTATACCAGCAGAGGAAGTCCCCAAGGCTCCATCTGTTCTTGATTTCAATGACCCTTATCACCTAGCTACTCAAAGGAGAATAAGGGGGATACAGGAAAAGTAATGAATTTAATATTTTTGCTGTTCTTTTTCTGCTCTGTTAGTCTTTTTCCCTTGTGAGAGGATCACACAATATCACACACACCCAGTGCAATGTCTCTCCAGATTGCGAAAGGCCTCAAACACGCCTAGCAAACTTGCCACCATTCCTTCTCTTTAGCCTGGAGCTAAAGCCAATGTTAGTTTGCTAACCAGGATTGCAGACTCTATATTTTGCCCTAGATAACTTTAATAAATTTCTAAACCCCAAACATTACAACAAAACCAATCAACTCAAAACCTCAGTGCCAAACCTACAGCGTAAGGCGTCCATGATTTTGGGCCTTGATACACAAATCTGACTTTTGCTTTTAATTTCGCTTCAGTTTCTGTGCTAAGACCAGTAAGCCTCAAACTCTTTGCAAGGCATTTAAAATGAAAGCCAACTTGGAATAAATTTAGAAGAGGAATGGTGAAAGAGGAAGCGTGGAGGTGCTGCCGCTGACCCCTCAGGTAGAATGGAATGTGTCCATTTATGGCTGCATAAAAATAACCCTGCCAGGACACATGTTGCCTAGGCAGGAATACCCATGCAACTTCCTCTTCATACTTTACAGTATTCTTATGCAGACAGTACAAACTTTATCTGTTGATCTGTGTGCTTATTAATCCACTATAAACTGAAGTTTAAATATCTGATACCTGAAAGAGACAGACTGCTGTGAGCTCTCTGATAGAGGTACAAAGCTTCCACGACCTTGCTTTTCAGTGACTTTTCTAGCTGCTGTTGTTATTTTCTCTTAGTCAGTTAATACAATAGCACACTTTTCTGGCACGGCATTTGTCAGGGCACTAAACCTATGGGCAGGGAGCCCATAGAGCATTCAAAAAGCAGGGCATGAGCTCCTTTTAGCACATTCGCGTAATGTAACTTTTTTCATTGCTATTCACTTCATCAGAGTGACCTCTCAGCTCAGCAGCCTTTCTACTTCAGAGAACGGTTTGACACATACACTGCACCACAGCTTGCCAATTTAAGTATCAGTTGGGAGGGTTGTTTGTTTGAAAAGAATGATACAGAGACTTTTGTTGCTAAGGAATAGAGACCTGCATTGGAATCAAGGTTGGAATGTGCTAGTTTTAATGCTGCTACATTCAGTGATGCCTTGTTTCGTAGGCAAGCTTCTTGTTGAACAAGTTTTCCCAAATAAATAAAACCTGTAATATAATGAAGACTTGTGATTGATTTCTTCCTTTTGGAAACACTATATCATGTAGGTTTTGCGATCCTTTTTATGGATAAGTCATTTTAATCTAAAGTGTCTTTTGTGGAAGTGCTTGGGAGTTTCCCTAGCTGTAGTTTGGAGATCAGTGTGTGCTTTGTACATGCCCTAAGCGGTGTCTTGGCATGGGAAAAATGCAGATTTAGCCCACATGGCTTGAGTACTTTACATGTAACTGGTTGTAACTCTTTACCTTTTTTAACTTTGTTCCTAGATCTTAAAGATTATTTCGGCTGTAGTTGACAGACTGTGATTTGGATGTTGACATGCAAATGAACCTATGACTGATCACATGTAGCTGCGGAACTTATTGCCTGGGTGTTTTTCTGGTTAATGGAAGATTCTCCTGTGTCACCTCCTAGTGTTACCTCTTAAAGCCACACATTACCATCACTTCTGCAGACTGACTGCAGCGGTATGAATCTGTATAGTAGGAGGGCTGGAATGAAACTTTGTGTAGTGTTTAGGGTTAGTTTGGGGATTTAGAGTGAAAGTAGTCAGTTCATGAGGTGTCCGCCTGACCTGTTGTTACCTGTCTGCATTTTTACATGCGGGGGAAGTCACCTGCAAACAGCAGGCATGGAAATTACAAGGTGGGAAGGAGGTGGACAAGGTGTTGGACTGTGAAAGGATTCAACAAGCAGTAGTAGCTTAGAAAAACTCAAAGGAGAAAGCTGCTTTGTAGCAGGAAAATTTCATGGTCTGACCAACAGTGTGTTCCCGCAAACAAGTATACTGTCACAGCTGTGGGTGGTAGGGGTCAGGAATACTGCAAGTGAACTGCAGAAGCGTGAGTAGAAGGGATGAGAATCCCTTCAGATGATCCTGCTGGTGGACTGGACACATGTTGTCAAGAAATCATGGTCTAAAGGGAAAGCTTGCTCTCTTGTATTTAGAGTGCAGAGGCAGTAAGTATATAAGATGTTTGTACAGGGAGAGAAATGATAGATATATTTTTTTGGGGAGGGGGCAGGGTGTTGGGTGTGTTTGTGCTTGGTCTGTTTCGGTGCTCTAAAGTTAATCATTCCCTTGAAATTTCTGACTGAAACATGCAGCTGATGGCTGTGCATTTCATGGGGACAGCAGGCATGTAAAGATGAGCAACCTCTCAGCAGCCCTCTGGGACAGGAAATAGAGAGGGGGAAAGTGTTGCAGAGGTGAGTTTGGGGAATAGCAGCTCTGTGGTGGAACAATTTAAAGTGCTTGCATGGAAGAGAAAGAGTCAGACTTAAGTTACGTCTCTGGAGAGCCCGCATGACTCTGCTTGCCTGCATGTAAAGACAAATGGCTGCAGGGGTTTGCAAACCTCATATTAACATTGTTGATGCTGCTCTACCAAGACCTAGCTTACACGCTTTTCTGTTGAAATACTATTAAAATATTACTTGACTGCTTCAAAAGTTGTCTTCAAAAGCATTCAAGATAACTAAAATAACTTATTCCCTTACACAGGAAGATGAATTAGGTTGACTGTAAAAATTTCTGAGGCTCCTACATTAATAATTATTCATTATCAGACACAGGGGCTTTTAATCCCCCCTCAACCCCCTCCTTTCCCACCCTCATCCCTCCCAGTGAAAGTGACTTTCAGTTCAAGGGAGATGGTATTGTGGTTTATGCTGCAAGCTGTTGTATGGATGTGGAGAAATGCTGGTATAATCCTAAGCATTTGTGATCTATTGCGGTTTTAATTAGAAAAAATGAGACTTGGGAAAGATGACAGCTCTTGGGAATTAAATGGGTAAACTCAATCTGCAGAGTGCAAAAAGCAGTAAATTTGTAATTTTTGAGAGGCTGAAAGTGTTTAGCAGTTGTAGACATCAAAGGACAACTGTTCAGCTGTTGATTATTTATTTTTGTTGTTGTTTGGCAGGTGATTTACACCTTCTTTAGTCCTCTCTCCTATAGTTTTCAATGTATATGACAAGGCAGAATAAACTTTGTCTTAAAGAAAGAATCTAGTATTGCCGTCCTCTTTCTGTTGTTCTTAAACTACTAATGAAATACACTTCAGAAGAATTTTGTTGTGGATTTTTGGTTGGTTGGGTTCTTTTTTCCTTCCTCCCATGTGATTTGGCTAACCCTTGTTAAATCTGCTGACACCTTGATACTTAGTCACAAAGCATATCTTTCTCACCTTGTGAGAAAGCTTTTCACTGGTACTGTTGTTTCTGATCTTTGCCTCTGTAATACCACTGATTTGCTGGATGTTAATGTCACTTCTGTAGAGTTATTCTGTCTGCATTCTTCACTAGGAGCTGAGGAAGATGAGTGAAGAAAAGACATCTATATTTCACATGGCAGGTCTTCCGCAGGAAGGCTGGGAGAGGAGGCATACAGACTAGCAGACTTGTGTTTTAAGCCCCACTTTACTTTTAGAAAAAATAGGGAATTGCTGCTGAGTTGCAGTCGTTTTGTCTTCACTGGTAAATTGGCCCTGGTGTCCTGTACCCCTTATGTGGTGTGACTATGACTCTTACCGTCCTTGCATGCAGTAGTCCTTTTGTTGCTTTGGTAACAAAGCCTGAGAAATCAGAGAGATTAAACATCCTCAAGCTGTCCTCTGATCATCGAGTTTCAGTGTTGGATTTAGGCTGCAAAAAGGAAACAATGGGCTATGTGACTTGGGTGGGATTTAATGTCATTTAAAAACTGCATCTAAATCTTTTCAGTCCATGAAAGCTATAGTCTCTGACATCAAGCCTGATATTATAACTAAACTGAAGTTGGTGTGAAGTACCAAAATCGTTGAGGAAGGTTTCCAAAGATAAGGTAGATGGACAGCAGCAACTCAAACAATTTTACTTGTGTTTGCTTCAGAGTAGCTTATTTCCCATTCAGTTGTGACATAAATAATGATTGTATTTGAATTTATGTAATCTCTAGCTGCAATAGGTGTTCAGTGAGATTTTTGACAAACAATGTCATTTCTACCCAGCTGAGAGCTCTACTTCCTCTGCTGCTGAGTGGATCAGCTATTTCTGCGTGGGCAATGTTTGCTGATGCCACTTCTAAGGTGTCTCTCAAAATACTGAACATAAGCAGTTTTCAGCTTTTGGCTTTTTTCCCCCCTTTTAAGGAGGTGAAGTTGATCCACCACTTTGAAGTTGCCAGTGTGGTTTTAGGAGTCTTAAGTTATGGCTGTGACTCATTACTTTTTTTTCTGGCTTAAGAATTTACAGGAATTTGGGAACAAAATGATGGTTTATGAATGTTACAGAAGAACGTTATAGACAAAGATTTTTACTTGGAACACTTCAAACTTGCGGGTGATTCCTTTTCCTTGTGTTCCACTGAATAAGTTTAGGTTTATATCAGAACTAAAATGGCATTATTTATCTTGTCCTTAATACACTGTGCACCGAATTTTGAGACTGTGCTCTTATATAATCCCTAAACTTGGGGATGAGTTGGGCCATGTCCCCTGTTCATCAGAACTGTAAGCGTTACAGATAGGCTGGTTTTTGCTAAGGAAATATGGTGGATTTTTTTTTTTTTTTTTTAATATATAGCTACTTTGAAGCTCTGTTGCAAGCATACTTCATGCTGAACTTTGAGGCAGCTTACTTCAGGAACAGAAACATTATCTGAGTTAGATTTTTATCTGTAGAAGTTTGCCAACATCAAGGCCCTTCAGAAGATGGGCTTATCTTTCTCCAAGTGACAGATTTGCTTTCTGTTCCTCAAAACCACAAGATGTACTGGGGAATCTCATCCGTGTTGTCTGAAGTAAAGACATCTTTCATGTGAACATGGAGCTGTTCATTTAATGCTTCTGTCTTTCACTGGCATTTCTAGAGCACATAGGAAAGTAAGCGTGCAAGTAAGATGTAGGAGCTGTTTCCTTGTGTTTCCTGGTTGAGAAATAAACATAGGCAAACTGACTTTAGGCTTTCTAGCTTTGCACAATTCTGTCTTTTTGTGTAGGCTTTGCAAGACATGAAGGCAATCAGTCTCAAGAACTTCAGCTTGAAGCAGGTGACTTCTCATTTTCTCACCTGCTTGTAAGACCTTTATACCTACTTCCATGTGCTTGAAGAAAGAAGTAACACATTAGTATGCCACATAAAGCAGAGTCTGCAACTAGGTCTTCATCTGTATGCTTTTCTGGTAGCTGAAATCATTTGGGTATCATTACCTGTTGTCTGAGTGCCACTTCTCTCATCATGGTGTGCATCTCCCATTGTGCATCATGGAGGACTGCTGGCTCCTTCACTTCTAAGAAGGAGCTTTGAGCCCTCCTGGTGATTTCTGCAGGACAGTGGCAGCATAACCTTCGACAGCAAAATTCATGCTGTATAGGAAATGGAGTAAGAAGCCAAAAAAAAAAGCTCATGTAAACCATATATAGAGAAACTTGACAGAATACTTTCAACTCTGAAGCAACATCCTTAGAATAGATCTTCCTGGAGCATCTTAAAGCCCTGACAGCCGTATGGTACTTTACACTGAGGTGGCTGGCCTTGGAAATTCATCTTAGTGCTAGGAAAATGGAAAAAAAGGAAACGGAGAGCATGGTGAGGAAGGGTCTATGGCACTGTGATAAGTTTTGGTCTGTTACTTTTTCCTCTCCCCCCCTTTTCTTGCTATCATGTGACCTGGTGTAGCATTTACATTCCAGGTGCTAGGCTCTGTCCCATGGCATATGGAAAATAGTTTAATGTGGCTGTGAGAATAGAACATACGAAAAGGAGAGATCCAGAAATAGCGAGGCTGGTCAGAGAATTGGTATTTAAGATGCCTGTCTGGTGTATGTCTGTCCCTTATATTAATTAAAGAAAAATAAAGAAGTGGGGGGTATTTTGAGGGTTTGTTTGTTTTGGGGTTTGGAGTGGTGTTGGTTTTTTGGTTTTTTTTTTTTTTTTTTTTGAGTTTTTCTTCTTGCTCTGTACAGCAACCTGGCTGAAGTTACTGAAGTGACTGGGCCCATATCTGGCAGTATTTAAGCTGGGGAATCTTACACTTTAATGGAAGGATGGAAAATTTATGCAAATTGTCAAATGAAATAGTACTCACCTCTGTAGTCCTGAATCACTGTCCAGCAAAATCAGATGCTCTCTCTTCTGTCCCCAGATTCTTAATCCTAAATGAAAAGAACGAGCACTAAATGTGGAGTCCCATTTCTGGTTTTCATATCACAAGGAGGGAACTCCTGAAATTGTATCGCTTACCTTTTGTGGATTTGGCTCCTTTAAGAAAGAAGCCCAGGGATGCTAAATGAAGGCACAGAACTGGGGGTAGAACCTTACTTCATGCATTTTTGAGGGCCAGTGACTCTCACATTTAGGTGTCACTAGCACTGTTGTATGCATAAATGATGGTGGGAGCAGCATTTAGTGCTTCAGGGGTGGGCACCCCTAGTAGAGCATTGCTTTATTCCAAAATGTGATTCACAATTAGCTGTTCACTAGCCTTGTTTCTTGAACATTTTCTTCCTCCAGTAAAACTGAACTGGGAGGAATTACTTTCTTGAGTACTGGAACAAGAGTGGAACTGACTCTTCCACCACTGGCAGGGAATCTTTGGGGAAAGTACATCATTACTGACAGTGCAGCCTCTTGTCTGTTTCTGCATCTGCCGAAAAAGCATAGTGGTCTTGATAGAGGGACTTGGTAGAGATCATTCCTGTGCAACTAATGCAGCGGGCTTGAGGGTGTTTTTCTGATAAGGAGCACGTATTCCTTCTCAAACACGAATTGGCATGGTAACTTCTGCATGGTTCTGCCAACCTCTTCTTTGAACTTAAATCTGCACAAATGTGTATGCAAGAAACTCGTAACATAATAATAATAAATCATGCTTTAAAAGACCCATAAGCAGGTGGGCAGGCTTAGGCCAGGTTTGGGACCCCGGCTGTCTTTGGGAGTCTCATTGTGGGGAGAGTGTAAGAGTGAGCTGGTGTGTGGGGCATGCAGAGCATCAGGGCTCCCCCACTTGTGTGTGGCTTGTGCTCATATTATGAATCTGAAATTTCAGTGACCTTGAAAATACTGCTTGCTTCACAAATGGGCAAGGAGGGCAATGACTTGATTAAATCTATTAGTGTAGTCTGGCCCAGAGCCTTTTCTTAACCAGTTGCAGGAGCGTATTTTCCTTTTTACTGTATCAGGTAGTGAAACAACCACAAAGCCAATTTGCCATTTAGTTACTGTGAGGTAGGTAGATATTTAGATATGTATCTATCTCTATATATATGTATATAGTGAGCTATGGGAACCAAGTTTAGGATTCCAGAAATGATACTATCACACTATAAACTTATTTTTTTTTTCACCCATTAACAGTCTTTAAATTCTGTCTGTTCTACATACTGCACCTTGCTAAGTGCACATCCATAACCTCTGTGGTTTCTCACAGCAAACAAGCCCAGAGGCTGATCTGTGCCTGTTTTCTGTGGAAAACTTTCCATCTTAAATTGGTAAATTGAAAAAGATTCTCAACAGAAGAGCTGTGAGAATGTACCCAGCAGCTCAGAGAAGCCGCCTGATTTCTTCAAATCCAAACAAAGGGCAGACAGTGTATTTTTGAAAGCTTTTTTTGTCATGAACGAGATCACTTGTCCTAGTTTCCAAAGGCTGACTCAATAATGTCAGCTTGAGACTTACAATGGGATATGTCAGTATTTATTCTACCTCTTCTCCACCTCATAACATCCTGGTCCCATTATTTCATTTGTGCTCTCCTCCCATTGTTAAATAGCTTGGTTCTGTCAGGTTGAATAAGTATCTAAATTCTGTCCACTGGAGAATGGCTCAGTTTCATCAGCAGATATAAATGACGCACAATTTGTAGGAAATGGAGCAGCACATTGTTGCTGCCTTTGTCTGTGGGCTGCCCCTCTGCACGAACCCACTAAAACTGAGATGAAGTGGTGAGAATTGCAGCTCTGGGTCTCCATGGATTCTACCTTTTGTGCTCTAAGTGAGCAGGCAGTTGTGTGAGCCTAGCACCCGTGGGCTATACTTTGGCCACCCTTGTGTTCATATATCACGGGTGATGGTAGAAGAAATTGTTTTAACTGCTGATTGCTGCAGACATGCTGAAGTAGCATGTTGCATTTTGTAAATATGATTTGGAGCTAATGAAGCAGATCAGAGAGAAGTAGCCTTTTACATAATGCCATTGCTTCAGCACTAATATGACTAATCTGTTTGGACAACTAACGATGAACTTCTGAATGGCTTATTGCAGGATGCTTGAGTAACCCGGTTAGAAACAACAACAATCTTTGTACTGGCATGATAATCTTTTTATAAGAACAGGTGGCTAGGTTCTCTTCAGAAGTGTACTATTTTTGTTTCAGAGAAGTGGGATGACAAGTCTTGGGGCAATGTATTAATAAAAAGGAGTAAAAAAAAAACCCAACCAAACTTCATTATAATTGCAGCTGGAAAATACTACTTGGATCATCATCTGTGGATACAGATGAGAGGGGAGAATGGGAGTGGGGGTGCAGAGTGATGCAGGATTTGTGTTGAGGGACAGATAAAACTGCGAATGGCTGTGTATAGAAAGCGTGCACCTTTTGCTTGAAAAAGCAGAAGTATTTCATAATTCACCCACAAACTAAGGAAATAATAAAAAAAAAAAAGCTCAAAGTTTCAGTGGGATTTCTCAGATTCTAGACAAACCTGTGTTAGTTTCAGGCTGAGGGGTCCAGCGACAGCGGATTTTTGTATTTGGTAGATTCACGGGCTCCTTTTACCTTTCTGAGTGTACGTATACTTCTGGTATTATTCTTCTATCACAGCACATAACATAGAAGACTGGATTGCTAATGATACTTAGACTGAATGCACTTTTCCTCCGCAGACTGGTGTAATCCTGTTGACTTGTCTGCTTTAAAATGTTAACTTCTGATGTGCTTTCCTGCAGTACTGGCTAACTCTTAAGGAGAAGAGACAGTAAATCAAATAGTTTATATATTATATAGAGAATGAGACTTGGTCATATCTGTATAACTTCAATAAATTAAAACTGCCTTTTGTTGATAGGAGTAGTTTTGTGGCTTTATGTTGCTTCTGTTGAAGCTGGGTAGGTAGGTTTTAAACATGATAACAATACAATGTACCAGAGGCAGATATTCTTGTTAGTTGGGAAGTGTGCAGCAGCAGCAGTGCCTGCAGCATTCCCTGTTTTTCCAGCCTTTGTTTTTGATAAGGCTACATCTGCAGCAAGAAGCTATCAATGCCATGTTGGGTAAGTCTTGTACTTGATAGCATCTCTTATCTTTCGGTAATACACCTCAGAGAAATGTGTCTCAAATGTATTTTGTTCATCTTTTTTTTTCATTAAATAATACATTTAGTAATACCTTGGAGCGTTGCTGTCCTTCAGCCTAAGAAGGAAGTTAGAAGACTACACCAAATAATGGCCTTATTCAACAGGACTCATTATTTGCTTAGGAGTTGTGTAGATAAAGCTGAAGGTGAGTTGATAAGGAGTCCTGCACTTCAAAAGGACAGATTTCCTGAGAGCGCTTTTTTTCTTCATTGCGATCTCTTGGCCAGATCTCTCTCTAAAACTGCTGCTGTCACATTCTTACCTTTCAGCAGACTTCCTTTTCAGAGGAGTTATGAGCCTGTCTGGTGCATCTCTGGGAAGATTATATTTAGTCGCAGGGAATCTGTCTGTTGCAGCTATTTCCAGGAAATGTAAGAGCAGTCCTGAGCTACTGTGCTGAGGTTGTCATTGTGACAGTACCTAGTTAGGACAGTGAAGTTTGCAAATAGATTTTGTAGAAAGTCTGACTCGATGGATTGAATTGTATTTACTTTGCTCCCAAACAGATCTTTTTTCCCCTAATGAGGGTTGGATGAGCACAGCTGCTCTCCTTGCAGCTCGCATAGAATGCTTTAAAAGTAATATTGTCTGCGTGCTTTTTTCATTCATTTTTCTTTCTTATTGTTTTCCCCTGAAATGGTAAACAAAGCATAAAATTTAGACAGCAAGAAAAGCTGCGGGTAGAAGTTTGTGTTTCAATCCAGTATCCTGAGGCCTTGAACAGTGCTCTTGGATCGTTTCCATGATCTCCACAAGCAAACTTTACTGAGGGAACATGGGAATTTTCTTTCCATGCATCGAATCCTCTGTGGTGAAAACATAATACAATGTGTGGATTCAAAATGTCTTCTTGCATTAGCTTAAAAACTCTTGGAAAAGAGCACCTTCATGTTCTTTATGAAGAAACTGCTTCTAGTTTAAAAAACAAAAAACAAAAAAACAACTCTCTATGATTTTTTTCAGAGGTGTTCTATGTGCTTCCTTTAAAATTACTAAGTTACATAAATGTGTTTCAAATGGAACTGGTAAGACCAATACCTCTTTCAGCTTAGATTTTGAGGAAAAAAGTTCCTCAGTTAAGAAACAAAGAAGTTAATAAAAAAGTTATTTGTGTTTCCTCTGATGGTCAGGTTCTGGTGGACTGGTGAGTTTATTTTCCAAAGATAGTCAAAGGATTTGAAGCCACGTGAAGTCCTCAGACTCCATGATTGAGTAAGACAAGACCTCAGTGACAGCTGCTAAGTCATCGCTTCCTTGGACCTGAAATCTCCAAGTCCAGATTCAAACAAAGCCCGTTTTTTGGAGCAGAGTGGTCATTTTATCTCTGCTTGGCTTGCTGTGCTTGTTTCTGAGTAGTAGAATATGCTCGCCAGCTTTCCTCGGACGTGCCTTAGAAATTTGAGCGCCTTTCTTCCAGAGCTTGTTAGGACAAGTTTTCAATTGGTTATTTCATCTGCAGAAATCTGTCAAGCCTCTCTGACTGTTGATATGGTACTTTTGGTTCCTGGTTGAGCCTTGGTCTAATAATGTGCTTTGCATCATTTTTACCATGAATTAAAGGTAGCCTCAGGAAAATGATCTGTGCCATGTTAAGTAACTGTGATCTTGGCTTATGTGATAAGCCTTCCTAACAGGAGTTTGGTCTGTTCATTTCATCCTTCGGGAGCACATGAACTGCTGAAGTCGGCTTGTGGAAACAGTGGTGAGTTCTGCCCTGGAAGTAACAAAACCTAAGGCAAAGGAATAGTGAAAGCATTTCGACGAGGGGAAAAAGAAAGTATTAACTAACAGTAATTATAGGAAAAAGCCTCCCTGAGGATAGAGGCCAAGAAACTCGCTGGAGTGATTTTTGTTGAAATGCTAAACTGTATAAATGTTTGAGTACAGCTACTATGCTTGCTCAAAGCCTCTCTGTTTACGAACAACCAAGACAACTGTATGCTTTTGTAGGAAAAAAAAGACAAATAATTAAAGTAAATGCAAGCCCAAATGTTTTTAAACTCACCTCATGAGTTCCCACATTGTATTAACAATTCTAATGACAAATAGTTCAGTGGAGCAGCAAGAAAAAGTATTTCTAAACAGCTTTTGATACTACGAGTTAGTATGCATAATGCAAATCGGATGAGGTAAACTACACAGTTCTTTTCCCTTAATTACATTCCAGGTCACTGGCTTACTTTGCTTCAAAAACCAGCGGGAAGCCACTGCAAAACCTCAGATTTATGAGTAGGACTTTGAGCAAGACTAACTGGGGCAACTGGGGAAAGTGTTTCACTTTCCTGCATTGGAGGGGTAATTCTCCCCCTCATCCCTCCTTCCCGTTAAACCTTTGCAGACATTCCTCTGGTGTGTGGCTGTTTGTAAGCCTTCCTCTCATCATCTAGGTTTGATAGTGAAACAGAAATACTGATGCCAGTGTCTCTTACAGCTGAAAGCAGTCATGGATGACCATGGTTCCTTTTTCCTGCGTCGCCGAGCAGCTGATTCCCCAGGCTCTTGGGGAGGCGCTGCTGGCGGTAGCAGCGCGGTGTCCCTGCTCAGTGCTGCAGGCAGACGAAGCCTGCTTTTCAGGGCCTCATCCTTCTCCCCATATGCACGCGCAAGCACACACGCACACGTGCACATGAAGGCACACAACCCTATGTGACGATCACAGCAGCTCCCAGCTCTGTTAGCGCAGATCCAGTTATTTGGGCAGCAATAGCTGACTGGGCAGCTGTCCCCCATTTTCTTCAGCAAACCCGCGTTGGCAGAGGTGATTTGGCAAGCTTGGCCTGTTGCCTAATGCCCTGAGATGTGTTTACTAACACCAGTTCAGGTTTGTGAGGGCAGAGTAATGGACCCACTGTAGGGACTTATGCGAGTTGCCTGTATCCTGCAGAGTGCTGTGAGTTTCATCGGCCGTTGAACAACAGGCTTAATTTAAATTGCTGCTCATAGAATAATTATGTCCAATTCTTGCTTTCACAGTGTCCCTTCTTAGAGTGCTATCTCCTCATGTATGCCTTCACACTTAGTATGCTAGCCAATGTATGAGCTTACATTCCTGTGTGGTTTTGCTGAAGATTTAAGGGAAGCTGTTTTCAAGCACACATACTCCAGTTTTAGGTTTATGCATATCCAGAATATCAATCAAATAGAGGAGAAAATAAAGCTGTTCGCTTACTTCTTATTTTACTGGTTTTGGTAAAAAAACTTTCCACTGAATTATTTTATGGTGTTTCAGCTTAAGTTTCATTGTCCTTTACATAGCCAAATGTGATCTGCCTAGCTATCTATAAATCATCTACTACTTAAAATGCCTAGAAATTGGAGTATCTATTAAATCAGTTAGTGTGGTAATACTGTAGATGAAACTTCCATTAAAAAAAGAGTATACCATTAGTATGAATACTACTGATTTGAAGCAGAATAGAATATGTTTGGAGGTTGGTGATGTTTGGCATTTTGTACCCAACATGCTTCCCATGTGCAAAGTAAATAGCTTGCCTGTAATTAAAATTAACGATTGTTTTTCTCCCAATAATAAATTTCACTGAGCAAATTTTTGTTTCTGTGATTATTATAAATGAAACTGAAGTGCTGACGATTCACGGAGGATTAAAAAACTGCTTGCAAGTATAATATATCCTTGACCTCTTCCTTCCCTTTCTTGCTGGGGTGGAGATGAAGATATTTGAAACATAAATAGACAGTGTCAAAAAAAATAGAAATCTTGAGGAGCCTCAGTTCTCCCTCAAAGGAGGGTGAGTGGGCAGAGGAATCAAAAAGATAGTATTTTTGGAAGGATTCTTTTAAAAATCTGTCCAATTTTTTAAAAAACTTAATCCTGCAAATGTTTGTGAATGAGAGCACCACAAACTTTCCCTGTGTTTTTTTCTGCCAGTGAAGCTACATACATGTTTAGAGAGATCTGCTCTAGCAGTGGTCTCTGAAGAATGTCTTTGTGTTGTGAACATGTTGCTGTGTCCAGTCAGGCAGTATGTCTCTGGAAAGGTGAGGCAAAGGAGGAGACTCTGATCCACCTTCTCTTGTTCCTTCTCTCTTCAGTTCAGTAAAGTGATTAGTGAGATGGCACAGGAGAGATTTCTGCCACTTAGGGTACACGGTCATAGGATGCGGGCCATTTTCCTTCCTCTGCATGGAGGTGACTTGTGAAACGGCTTTCAGAAAAACAAACATGATGCTACCCCTTCCTTTGTAAGGACCAAGGCACTTCAGGCTACTGGTCACATAGAGGGGGTAGATCAAAAAGGAGAGCCTGCTTAAGTAAGATCTTGCATGTTGTAGGTTTTTCCCCCAGTTACAGGGTGGAGGGTTCAATACAGTTTTAGTAAGATTAAGATGTGCTGAACTTTAAAATGATGTGCATTGGAGGGGAGTGGTTTTGGTTTTGTTGAGGGTTTTTTTTTTTGTTTCTAAATGCTAGTATTAGACATGGATGGAGGGTGGAACACTTTCAGTTGCTTTGCTTTTTTTCCAAAGTGAACAGTTTAAATACAATGTCCCTCTAGTCACAGTACTTTTGTACAATGATAGAGAAAGCATTCATTTCTATTGCAGAAAAAAATTAAATACTGTTATGGTCTGACCACAGCCAATATACTGAAACAGACTTCCTTGTGCTGTGTATTGTAACGAGCACTGTCCAATTGGACTGCTCTTCTTTCTTGGTATTGAGAGGTCTTGATTCAAATTCCAGTAAAGAAGGTGCTCAGCTTTCAGGATGGGGGTCCTCAGATACTTTGATGGGTACTTCACTCTTCTGGGTATTTTCACGTGCAGGAGAAAGCTTAGACAAGTAGCCCCAGCTTAAAGTTGGTCCTACCAGTGTTGTGCAAAATACACATGATGGGTATTTATGGATCCTATTCTAAAATTACCATGAACCAGAGTTGAAGTGGTGCTCTGATGAATTTTCAGAACCCTGGGGTTGTTTTTAGCACACTTACTTTTCTGTCAAAGCTGAATTTACGAACTTGTTTTGATTTCTCCTAGATAACTTCCTGACTTAAAAGATGCTTCAGGAGCTCTAAATCAGACTGTATACTTCAGAAACTGGACCTTTATACAGGCTTTTTCTTCTGCTATGGATGTGGAAATTTTCAACATTTTCCTTAGACGGATATGTAGCATGAAACAAGAAACTGTTCAGTGTAGTCAGCCTTACGAGCTAGCACTTGTCATTGTCCTTTTGCAGACCTTTGGAGTGCTTTGGACAGAAAACTGATGGGTTCGGGGATGACTCAGATGTGTGATAGTTGGTTTAATTTAAAAAGGGAATGGAAAAAGCCGATCTCTTCTGGTTTTTTTTCCTTCTCCTTTGTAATAAAAGCATATGACGTGCTCTCCTAGACAATTCCCATATGCTATCCAGTTACTTCTAGTTTCTGTGGTAAAAAAGAGAAGAAACAGTGTCAAACCTGATATCTGTGGGCATGAGATAAATCTTCTCTGCCTCTCTGTCCAGCAGTAGAAAGGCATTGGGAAAATACTCTCATGTTTCTTCAGGATATGTATCTCTCACTCCCCACTGTTTCCTTCTTCTCATTTTATAAAATCAGCTTTCCTTCCCTTGTCTTTTTTTCCTCCCCTCAGGAACGCGGTCTGTAGTACAGTTTTGATGCAAGTTGCCTCTTACTGCTGTGTGTTTTCATGCATTGACGTACAAGTTTAACATTTGTCAACGCAACCCAACCTTTGTCATGTAAATACTAAAAAAGCAGACAATTGAATGACAGAAGTTGATTTAGAGCAAATCAAAGGGTGCACGTTCTTGAGCAACAAAACAAGGTTGTCTGCTATAAGCAGGCAGAAATCAGGGTGGGGAAGCTTTCCATGGGTAGCTGTGAATCCTGTTTCTTCTTTTCCATCATCCAGGCTTCTCTGATTCTTTGAAGCTGCCCTTGCTGACAAGAGAGAAGTAAAATAGAAGGGCTGTAACAGAGGTGTTAGGAGCAGTCTAGCTATGGAGTCATAGGAGAGAGGGGGGAGAAAGAGGCAACTGGAGAGTCCTCCTGGCTTGCTGCAGCTCTTCCTTTCTGCTGAAGAGGTATCCTGTGCTATTCACTGATCTAGAATCTGCAAACCAAAAAGGCACTTGCCTTGATTAGCTATTTGAAAAAAAAGGTTTGTAAAAACATACTACATAAAATCACATGGACTCACAGATACTGGCTACTGTTATGTGGGGAAGACAGACGATGTATAGACACAAAATGTATGAGCTAAGCTTACCTAGCAAGTCATGAGCAGACTGGCTGATATGATGGAGTAAGGGGTTGTGGGGACATTGCCCAGCCAGAATTCTGTCTACTCATAGCATGGAAATCTCATGTTAATGAAGCTGAATTTGAAATCTTTAAGATTAACAGTTCTCTCTGACTAATGTGCTGTTTCTTCTGTGTTTTGTGTTTTCCTGTCTTTGTGCAACTTAAAGCAGGCACTCAATTTTAACCTACTAGTTCCTTTCTTTTTTTGTTAATTTATTAGGTAATGCGTCTTTTGATTGTAGGTATTGACAATTCCAAATCCAGCATTCTGGCTTTCTTCCAGTACTAAACTTTGGAGGGACTTGATCAAGCAGCATTATACATCTTTCAGTACTGTTCCATATCACAATTACTTGGGATTTTTTAAACTAGACCTAGTTGAGATGTGCTAGGAATAGCCTTGCACTACTGTACCGAATTGCTTTGATATAAGCTGCTTATCAGCTGGGTCCTATGATAAAACTTGAGTTTAGATTTTGTTCTATGCAGGTATATAATGCTGGTACAGTGGTCTATTATAGGAAGTATACTTAAAATGCTTTACCTTTACAGGGATTTAGATTATTGCATGCTTTTAGATATGTTGTAAAATAGAAGACTTGTTTCTTCTGATGAAAGAGCAAGGAGAAAATCATTGTACTTTGAACTTGAATACTTTTAATGCACAAAATAGTTTTGTTATCTTGCAGTTGGTGGAATTTTGGTCTAGAATACATTGGTGGCATTTGTTTTTTATATGAAGTTCATATGAAACAGTCCTTGACCTTGTGTGCATATTTTTTCCTCTGTGGCCTTTTATATCTTTTTTTTTTTTTTTTTTTAAACATTTGACTACCCACATCCTCCATTCTCAGGGCAAGGCAGGTAGGTGAAGTAAGTAGCATGGATTTCTATCTTTCTATTGTAGACTTGCAGATGAACTTCTGCCAGGGGCTGTCATTGTTCCTTCTTGGAGAAGTGTGTGTTCAAGTAGTTATTTTGAGCTTGCATTGCTGTGCTTCACATTGAGCATCTAACACTGATAAAACCTGAAAGCCGCTGTTAACTTCAGTGGAGTCATCAGTGTGATTTTGCTTTTGAATTCCATCAAGACTCCAGCTTTGCCTAAAACAGTGGGTTAGCTCAGAGCTTTTGCCAATACAGCAATTGCTTTAGACAGGATAAGTACCTTTTGGGATGCCAGGGGTTTTACTGTGCTTGTGGCTTTATTGTGCATTGGGAGCATAACAAGTAAAATTCAATTTTGCATGACTTCCCAAAAATAAATGTCCATTTCCAGCATTCTGTTCAGCTGTTTTATGGGGGCTGAGCTGGGGAGAAAAGGGAAAGTTCAGTTGAGCACTCATTAAGTCCCATCCTACAGAAGCTATATATGATCTTGTGCAAGTGGTGGTACTACTGCCAAGTTGGTAAGGTTTAGTTTTTTGGCCTATTCAATTTTCACCTCTTTAATGTCAGTGCATACAATTGTAAAACTGTTCAGAAAGTCAAGTTTCCTGAGGCCATTTTCATAAGGGATCATTTGAAATGCATTGCTGAAGTATTCTTTGTAAGACAGGCATGTAAGAGATGTGATCAGAAACTAGCACACATCTTGGTATGAGACTAATTCTGTTTTAAATTTACTTTGAACAGAAATACTTGGTAGAAGATCTCATTGGAGAACTTCAGTAGCTTCCTTAAATGAATCCCAAGTTCAAGAGGAGAAAATTGATTTAGATAGTACTTTCTGGAAGCCTCTAGACCACTATTGCAGCTTTTTACAGCTTTGGTAAAGCACAGGAGGAAGATGACATTTTTTCTTGATGGTTCCTTCTCAGGATATTTCAGTTATTTTTTCTTGCAGAGGTGGCATATGGTGCTTTCCCAAGGGAATTGGTGTTGAGTTTTGCTAGTGAAGAGCAGACAATTCCTCTCGTCTTTGAGCTTTCTTCAAAATTTGAAGTATTTGAACATAGCAACAGCATTCAGCCTGCACCTTGTTGTATTTCTAATGCAGGCAGAAGTTGGGATGTCAAGGGTACCTTGAGAGCCTTATTGTTTTGCTGATGCAAACCTATCTGAATGTAACTTGCTTGGATTTCCTGCAGACAAATGAGAGGGATGGGAATGTGTAGTGCTGGGGGTTTGAATGTGAAGGACCTGTGTTTCAGCTCCAAGAGTAGTCTGTAGGGGTAGATGGGATGAAGAGTTTGAGAGGTAGGGTTTCAGTTTCTTTTGGGGGGAGCAGCCTGTGTTTCTGGGGTTTTGCTTATACATGCTGTACTCAGCTATAAAACATGTCAACATATATTGGAGCAGCTGGACATCAAATTCACTATGGTTACAGTCACAACAATTAGATTCCAAGGCTTTGGGTTTGCTACCTCTACATAGTAATCCAGATGAACTTCCACTGTGCTTTCTTGCTTGTAATGGCAAGTAGCATCCTGTTCACCACTACATATCCTACTTTAGCCTGTTTCCTTTATTAAGTTGTCATAGTGTAAAAGTCTGGTTAACAATGACTCTCAAATGAATTCTGCTGAATCACTGTTAGGTTTTTCTTCAAAATCTTAACGGTTTACGCTGGTTGATATTTAGATTTTGACAGTAAAGCTGTTGCAGCTGTTTTCCGCTGGTAAATATGTGACGCTTGACAGAAAAGCATTTTAAATAAAGTAATTTTTGTTAATTTTTGCCTACTGTGTCTTTTTAAGTGTTGATACCATGGGTTTAGGGTTCCTGTGTGAAGGTGGTGAGTTTTGTGAGAACTTCACCATGTGAAGACACATGGAATGATCAAGTGAACAAACATTGAACTCTGTCTCAATGGGGCAAAAAAGAGGGATGTTTGCTGCATTATGAAATTCATACAGACCTTTCCTCCAGTGAGGATTTAATATAAGTGGAAGGCAGGATTGTTGCTATAAAACTAGTAACTATGTTTTATTGTATCACATCATATAGCGATAATGCTTGTCTTTAAGAATATAAAGTAGGAATATGTTTCACAAAGGCTAAAAGCTTGTTTTTCTTCTGTTTTATAGTGAATGTTTCTTTTAAGAAAAAGACAACACTGTTCAGTAAAATCCAAAATTTGTGGTCTACTTTTGTTTCTCGGGTGAAAGGTAACAGCCTTCAAGTAGTAGAGCTTGAACTGCTAATTCCTGAAAGAAACTTAACTACTTCAGAGTTTTCTCCAGCCTCCATATTAATACAGAGTGCAGCAAAATGTCTTCACATGTAAAAATACTTCTAATAAGCACGTAACTGTAAGTAGGCTTTCTTCAGAAGTTTAAAATAAAAATGAGAGCAGTAGAATAGCTTCACACTTTCTACTGGTGCTTTTTTGCTTCCTTTACCACCTTTTTCCTTTTTTATTAATCCAATGTGATGCTTTATTTTTATACATCTCGTTGCGCTGAGCCTTGCCTTGAGGTCATCGCCGCTGTCCTTGGTTTGACAAGAATGCAAAGAGAAGCAGCCTTAAATGACTGAGAAGCTTCAAAAACATCGTGGGCAGTAGCTTCATCTGTATTGAATGAAAGGGTTTGGGCAAAAGTAGATATCTGCAGAATGATCTGTCAGTAAAGGTTCAGCAACAGCTATTGTGGCAGTTTCCTGAAGGGTGGGCAAAGACCTTCAAGGGCTTTCAGCATTTTGGCTAATTGAGGCCTCTTTGCACTTGCATTCAGACAAGAGCAATGCTGAGCTTCAGTTTGCAGTTTTGCAGGTGAAGGGAGTGTGAGGTGTTCCTGATTTCAGTTTCAGAAGGATGGTGGAGACAGGGCTCCAGTTGTGAACTGGGAGGCTGCCACCCACCCTGCTGATTTCACCTGGACATCTAGGAAATATTCTAGCTTTCCACAGTGGATTCGGAGCAAAGTCTTCAAAACTGACTGGTGGTTTGGGGGTTTTCTTTTTCTCCTGTGCGTACAAGACTTTGTGTTCACAGAATGTTGGTGTGTGAAATAATGTGTGTCTGAAATGACTTGCTGAAAGCTGTGGGTGGGTTTAATTACATATCCTCTTCAGCAGCGGCCACTGTGTTACAGCTCTGGCCCCCTCTGTGTGCCATTTCTCTGTTCTCCATGCTGAACTACTCACCATGAGCTGTCCCTAAGGCCTCTAAGTCAAAGAGACACAAGACATTAAAGCAGCCTGTTTTGTCTGAAAGGGCTTGGGGACAACTTAGGAGGAGCAGCTGATGCAGTAGGCTTGATGTGACGCTGGCCTCAGGCCAGGGGCCCAGCAGCATGCAGATGGGGATGACTACCTCTGTAGCTGGCCCAGCTGCATCAGGAAAAGGATGTCCCTAAATTAGGCACTCGGAGTCATTCAGTCACTTCTGAAAAGCCTCGAACTTAGACTTTATTCCTAGTGAATAACTTAAGCCTCTCCTAGGGCTGGTGAATATCTGAGATGGTTCTGGGTGGGCAGTCTCTCCAGCTGGCTGGGCTGGCTG
Source organism: Nestor notabilis (assembly GCF_000696875.1). Taxonomy (NCBI): domain Eukaryota; kingdom Metazoa; phylum Chordata; class Aves; order Psittaciformes; family Psittacidae; genus Nestor; species Nestor notabilis. The sequence continues at coordinate 100,306 of NW_009927918.1, read as the reverse complement.
CACCATGCAGGTCTAGGAGAATTTTTAGTTTTCATTCCATCAGACCAATATTAGCAATAAAAATAAGACCCACTGCACAGAAGTGAATGTGTTTCTTATGTCAACACTTTTAGCCTCTCTTATTTTGGTAATGTCTTAAGTCATTCTTTAGAGGCAGACTTTATTGGCTGTACTCTTCAAATGGGGGGGGAATAATAAGTACTTGCAACTTAATCAGCCATATAGCTGCAGAAAGGGTTTTGGTTTTTTGTTTGTTTTTTTGTTTTTTTCCCTGAGCACTTTTATGTCCCACAGCGAGTTGGAATTTTTTAACTTCTGATGCTAATGTATTCCATATGTCTTCCATCGCTGGGATGAAGAGCTTTACTCCAGAATCCAAAGCAAGTGGCTGTGGGTATTTATTTAATAGGGTTTGAAGTCTTTGCACTAGGCAGGATGTCTGTATGTTGCATACCTGCATAAGGCTGCTCTTGATGAGGTCTTAGTTCTTTAACATTATGTAAGATCGCTGGTGTTCCATCCGTGCTTCCTGCAAAGCAGTGTAGGCTTTGTGGTTCCAGTGGCAGTCCCACCATTTCAGTCAGATTCCCTGCTTTTCTCTGTCCTTGTTCTAAATATCACTAGTTTCCCTGCAGGACTTGGGGCAAGCTAAAACTGAGAGGAATTCAACCATGAATGTCAAGATAGCCAAACGAGTGGTCTGCTCATAATTCCTTGAGGCATCTCCTCTAATGCCTCGTGCAGAACAAAAGTCCTGTTGTGGGGGTGCTTAAGAGTTGCTGTGTAGTCTTGGAGTCCTGACAGGAACGAAAATAATCTTTTTATGGTTTCTTGCTAAAATACTCAAACCACTCTGGTTGGGCATTTGAAAAGTATTTTCTGGTATGCAACTCTTCTAGATGTTTTGGCATATTTGCCTCCGCTCTGATCACGGCAACAATAATTATCTTAAAAGTTCTTGGCAGGATTCAGTTTTATGTTTCAAGTCACAAAGGATCATCATTACCGTTTTATCTGCACAACTGTCGGCTTCAGTATAGTATCACAGGCCCCTCTGAAAACTCCTCTGCTCCCTGTGGGTATAGTTAAAACTGAAGAAAATTCTGAATGTGGATCTCATGCAGTCTTCTAAATCTTGAACAGGAGGTCTGTGAGACAGATTGAGGGATATAATTTTAGAACTGCTGATGCATTTTACTTAAAAATGGTGCTTCTGCTGGCACTGGTAGGTTGCCTTAAAACCAACTGATTTTTGGTGGTGATGCCATGGTTATGCCATAATTTGCTGTCTTTGATCCTTAACTGAAAGGTATTCTGGTGGAGTCCAAATTGCCCGGTCCCTCCTGTTACACCTGGAGGAAAAAGGCCACTTGCCTTCTCGTTTGATTATTTTCCAGGCCATAGAAAAGGCAGGTACGCTTCTGAGCCCCTTCCTTGTCCTCTGCTCGCCAGTGTCAGGGATGAGCACTCTTTCAGGAGCAGAACCATGGGGTGGTGTGAGACCTGCCACCTGCCGCTTTCCTCCCTGTGTTAGGATTGCTTCACACTGTTCCAAGTCCCATCCCACTTCAGCTGAGGCAGAGCTTGCTGTCATTTAAACTTTTCCTGCCTTTATGCTCTCCTGGCAGCAAACACCTGAGCTCTTTAAAGCTGCAGCCTGTCCTAGCTGGCTAGGCAAGGCTGCTTCATGTCAAACAGCTCATGCTCACAGTTACCTGCAAAACTTCTATGGATTTAGGAATCTGGTTCCACAACTAGTTGGTATGTCCTCGATTAACCTCTACTTAAAATCAACATAAGCCAGCGGCTTTTGACTTCCCCCTCTCTCCCTGGTTTGCATGATGATAGAACACTGTGATGCTATCAAATCTCAATGATTACAACCCTTTAGCAGGAAGAAACTGAATATGTGAGCAGATTGCGTCTCGGGCAACAACATGCGATCCAATACTAAACATGGGGTTTCCAAGTTATAGAATCATAGACTCAATGAAGAGCCCAGCTTGGAAGGGACCTTGAAAGATCATCTGGTCCAACCAGATGGTTGGTTATGTAGTGAAGTAGACAAGAATAGGAAGAGAGAAAGCATTTGCTTTAATGAAATAAGCCCAGTATCTTATTTCTGTTTTCATCAGGAACCTTCTAGCTTTCATGTAAGAAAAGGTAGTACTTCCTGGGAAAAGGAACCTTAAATTCTTGGAGTTTGAAGGGGCTGTTATTTAATTCTTTTATATTTATAGGAATAACTGAAGATTTTTATGCTGGTAATTTTCCCATCAAATTTTTGAGAGAAAGTACAGTTCATACCTAGCTCCATTCTGGCTTTTGCAGTAGACATTTACTGATGATACTAATTGTTACTATGACTCTGTGAATTTATATGAAATTGTAAGAACTGCCTTTTAGAGACTTACGAGTAGATTTACAGGCCCATCTGTGCCTAACATCATGTAGCAAGGTGAAGAGAGTCTCGTCCTAGAAAGCAGGTTTCTCAAGCTTTTGATTGTTTTTCACCTCTGTAACTTCTAAATACTAATTTTTCTCCACATTTGTGCAGTGCATGCACCCAGTGTGATAGTCGTTTTACCTCTAGTTTAGGCAGCATAGTGTTACTTCTCTATTGCCCCTGAATGCCGTCATATTTCCTGCCAAACCTCTTGGCCACAGCACTGTAGTGGAAGCTCGTCCTCTTTGTTATCCACCATAATCCCAAATAAATTCTGAGGTTTGGTGTTTTCCAGGACACAGAAATTAAGTGCCTATATTAAGTATGAATTATGCCCTTTATTCCTGCATGGGTAAAGTTGCATTTGGCTATATTAAATGCTAAATGAGCTTGGCTGCCCATGGGATTGAGGTTGTGCTTTGCAGTCCTGAGGGTTTCAATCAAAGCAATGGATTGTGCTTTTCTGGTGAAGTTAGAGAGGATACAGCCAGAAACAGGCTTTGGAAGATGACCATAAAACATCATTTTTGAGGTAAAACTGCCCACACCCCTGACAACTGTTCTTCATGCAACCTTACTTGTAATACTTGCCAGGCACTTTTTACTCTCTCACAGAGATTTTATTGTTTCTGTGTGTAGTTAATTCTTTAATCAATGCTTTGCGGCATGGAGCCAGTCGTTCTGCACAAGCTCGGTAAATTATTAGTTTCTTTAGCAACCACGTTTTTCATATTCCAAATGTAAAGTTTGATTCAGCTTTTGTGTTTAACTAAGGCTGAGTTGCTCTGTTTTAGTCACTAGTATTCCGTATCAGTCTTTCTGTAGCTTTGCATAGAATGGATGCCCCCTGTTTCTCTTTATTCTGTTGGGCAAAGTGTTTACCCACAGCTTCTGTTCTTGGATTGAATTTGCTTGGCAGTGAAATCACTGCTTTCTTAGGGCATTTATTTTTGTATAAGATGCCGATACCCTGTGGGCATTAAAGTTTCAGTCTTTTAGCTTCAAGCAACAGTGATGTTCCTGCAGATCCAAACTGGCAGACATTGGTAGCCTAAATGCTAGTGTTTATTAGAGCAGAGCAAGGCTTGAGGGTAGCTGTGCCAAGTCTTGGCTCATTAAACTGGCAGGAAGATTCAAGAAGGTTGCTTTTAAAGATAAGAGCAGGAATTGGCACAGGGTAGGCGGGGGTGATAGAATGGCAGTGGGTAGGCCATGTGGTAGGTGTCTTCTATCTTCCCATAGATAATTTGAAGGCAAGTGCAGACTCATTGAGACAAACGAGCTGTCATACAAGCAGGAGTAATAGCAAGTTGGAGTAATAGTGTGCAGCACTTGTCCCTGTTGCAGTTTAATTGGCACTGGTCTGAAATGTCAGGGTTAGAAACAGGATTAACTCTTTGCTTTCCCGGAGTCCTAACTCGTTCATTCCTTGTTTTTGAAGAATTCGCCGAAGATTGGGGCTAGGAAATTGAGTTACTTATCTTTTATTATAGTGGGGAAGCTACTTCAATTAACATAGCCTTTGGTTTGTTTCTCCAAGGGACCACCCTTCCAAAGTTTCACCAACCCTGGTTTTCTCACAGAAATTTGAACTGGTTTAACTTGAACATGATGATGTCTTGTTTCTGTTTACAGAAGACTTAGTATATTTGGATGACTCATATCTGGGCTGGACTGTTTAGGGTTTGATAGTGTAACTTGTTGTAAATAAATACTTCACATTAGAATGAGTAACTTGTGCTTCTTCCCATTTATGTTCTAAAAGAATATGGTCCTGTAAGAGCAGAGATGAGAGATGCTTGTCTTTGTGTTGCCATTGTTAATGAGGGTTTCTATAGAGTAGAATCTTATTAATAAGTTAGATTAGTAGAATCTGAGCCATTTAAAGTAATTTAGCAGATCTGGTGTAATTGGTAGTCGTGCTAATCATCTGAATTATTATAAATAGTGAATTCATTGTAA
>NW_009927918.1:31294-95867 GCF_000696875.1 Nestor notabilis | reverse complement strand
ACTCTTTCCAAAGCTGTACTCAGACTGAAGCAGGGTCTTTGAGGAGTGTCATCTAGTTCGCATCTGTTTACATTGTGGCTGAGTGTACTACCTCTGCTTGTGGGGTTTGGACTGAACACGGTGGGGCGGACAGAGAAGGAACTGTATTATTTGGGAAGCTGTTGAAGCTACTCAAACCGAGACCTGAAGGATGGCCAGAAGAGACATGGAAGTGCAAAGGTGTGGCTTAGCATGCCATACCATCACCCACTTTTTGCAGTTACAAACGGTCTATGTGAACTCAGCAGTAACCGGTTACTTACTGTTGAGGATGAAGATTTGATTTCCAGGTCCCACAGAGAAGACTGGTGCCATTAATTGGTGCTTCTGTGATTACTGCAGGTTATTTAATGTGGTCTGCTCTCTGTGATCCCAACCTGTCATGTACTTTACCTGTCAAAGAAGCCTGGACTGGAGCTGATACTAATTACCTGCTTGCATGGTTCTGAAGCTGTTTCATTTGTCCCGCTGCAGTCTATAGCTTGAAAACTTGCTGATAAAGTCTCCGGATGACTTGAGTGAAAGAAGCAAAGGTTTTCTGTGATTAAGTGGATGCTTTTGTTTCTATTTCAGGAAAGCCCCACAGCATTGGCAGCTCTGAACGGATTCAGCTCTCAGGAATGTACAATGTTCGAAAAGGGAAAATACATTTGCCAGTCAACAGATGGACAAGACGCCAAGCTATCCTTTGTGGAACATGCCTAATTGTCTCATCAGTAAAAGAAAGCCAGACTGGAAAGATGCATGTTCTCCCTTTAATTGGTGGAAAAGTAAGAGATTTCATTTAATGTATTTGCTTACTTATCCCATATCTCTTTATGCAGAGAAGATTGCATTCAATTATGGTGATTCTGACCCACTCCAAAAAGCTTGTTCCTGTAAATGGGATTATCAAAGTATGTAAATTACTTCTGATTATGGCCAGAGTGTAGTATTTAACAATTTACAATGTTTGGATTAAAATGCTAAAGAAAAGCAAGGCACACACAATCAGATTCTTGCGTGCAATGTTAAATGTTTTTTATGTGCAGTAGTACACGTAGTACACAGGCAAAGGATACAGACATGCAGCTGTATTGTGTGTGATCAGTACCATGCCTTCTCATCCAGGTTTTACCCACGCTGGGTTACTCTAAAAATCTGAAAATTAACCAGTAAGGACATGGGCTTATTTTGAACATTGGGGTTTTTTTGAGTGTTCAGCACTATATGAGTAGTAGTCTATTGTAAGCTGACAGCATCAGACGTTTTTACTTGCAAAAAGCTGAAACTGGACTTTTTTCTTATGGATCGGACCCAGGAGGTCCAATGTGAACACAAGGAAAGTCTGTTTTGCACTGTGAGGATGACTGAGCACTGGCACAGGTGACCAGAGAGGTAGTGTAGTCTCCCTCCTGGGAGAGATTTAAAATACCTGTGTGGACACAGTCCCAGACATCTGGCTGTGGGTGGTCCTGCTTAAGCAGTGGGGGGGTTGGAGCTGATGACCTCCAGAGGTCCTTCCCCACCTCAACTGTACTGTGATTCTGGGAAACTTTAGTGAAGACAGTAAGATTACAACATTACTATTTTGATCTATATAGTGTTTTAATACACTGTCATTGGCTTGATTAGCCAAGGTAATGGGAAGATAATCATCAGCTTGAGGATGAATTTACACCTGAAGTAATGCTCCTTTACCTTGCATACTGATAAGTTTGATTCTTGAGAGTCACTGGGAGAGAAACAATCTTCACAGTGTTATATGCTCAGTCTAAAGCTGATTTGTTAATGTTCTAGACTAGCAATGTGGAAAGTAATACCAACTTCTAGGAGCTGGATTTTTCCCTATCTCCTTTCATGATTCTTCACATGATTCTTCAGCTCTTTCCTAGAGGCACTGAAGTAGGGACATTGTCCTCTTTTAGAAGCAGTGGGTGAACTTTAACGTTTTATTCCTGGCTGTAGCACACCGGAGAAGACAGGATTCAGGTCCTCATTAACTTTGCTCTTTAAGATGAAAAATATATATATATTTATTATTTATTTATTTTAAAATAGAAGAGATTGCATATCATTTTAATTCTGTAACATGGAAGTTCTAAGTTGTTTTTGCACGGAAATGCCTCATGTCATGTAAAACATGCAGACTGTGTTAAGCTGAAAGTTGACAACAAATTTTAAAAGAAAAGGAGAACCAAGCTGAGGAAAATGTACTGAGGGCTTCTGCTGACAAAGCTTGGGAGGAGGATGCTTGGCACAAAATTAAGTGTTTTTTAAATTATCACTCAAAAAAAAAATATTCTTCCTCAACCCCATAAATACTCTGCACTTCCTGGTGTGCAAAGGCTTTCCAGAATGCAGTGCTGAGACATTGAGACCAGAAGTTGTGTGGGACTTCTCGTGTATGGTAGCAGAATGATGTATTCTGGGTGTTTTTTTAGCAAGTTGAGAAATGCCAAAGAATTTAATTGGGTTGTAAGAGCAGCATTTTGTTAAGCCTGTTTTTAATAACTAAGAGTATAAATCATAGTTATTTAGGTTGTATAAAGGCAGCCTTAAATGTGTTCACTGGGAAACCTTTTGTGGTGCTCAGTCTTAAAATGTTGATGTTCTTGGTGTTTTGATCATGTGCTTCCTTTGTCTTTCTGTTCTCATTCCTTGCTTGTATAGCTTTCCCAAATATTTGTCAGCCAAGATGCAGCTTCAGTGTTTGAGAGGGTTAGCATAACTCTTAATTGATGATCTCCTCTTGGGTACGCTTTAACTTTGCCCTGGGGAGTTCTGCAAAGAGGCTTTTGATTCTTGTTCATTTACAATTTTGTCTCTACTATAGGTGGAAGAAGTGAAAAAGCACCAGCACTGTTTAGCATTTAGCTCTTCTGGACCTCAAAGCCAGACCTATTACATTTGTTTCGATAACTTCACTGAATATTTGCGATGGCTTCGACAAGCATCAAAGGTAAGAATAGTGATAATTCCTGCCTGAATGGCATGTTCATACCATCTTCCCTGCTTCTGTCTTGTCCATGCAGTGCTACAGTCCCTCTTCTGGGCTCATTGTCATGACCTGCTGTTGCTGCTGTTAGTGTTGCACAAACAACACTCAAATTGAAAGCTCTTGGTAACAGGCAATAGGGAGCTGAATTTTCCTGTGTTTATACTGAGATTTCTGTGGGCCACGAAGATGATCAAGGTGCTGGAGCACATCTACTGTGAAGGCAGGCTGAGAGAGTTGGGCTTGTTCAGCCTGGAGAAGAGAAAGCTCGGGGAGACCTCACAACAGTCTTCCAAGACCTAAAACGGGTCTACAAGAAATCTGGAGGGTGGTGAGGCCCTGGCACAGGTTGCCCAGAGAAGCTGTGGCTGCCCCATCCCTGCAGTGTTCAAAGCCAGGCTGGATGGGGGTCAGAGCAACCTGATCTAGTGTGTGGTGTCCCTGCCCATGGCAGGGGGATTGAACTAGATGATCTTTAAGGTCCCTTCCAACCAAAACCACTCTGGTTTTATGATGAGGAATCTTTTTACCATGGTTGTGTAAGCAAAGTGTTGTGCTGGACTTTCTCCCTCTTCACATCTTGATCCTGCTGGATGGATGGAGTGAGACTGTTAGAATAAAAAGAATGACAAATGGAACTGCTAAAATTTAGTTTTAAAAGCTTTGTTTCAGTGTTAATAAAACCTAAAATATGTAAAATTTTTTTTAATTCTTTCCTTACACAGACCCTAAAGATTAAATGTCCAGAATTAAGGAATATTTTCTTGCTTGGAAATGTTGCTGAATCTCTCTTTAGTTTGATAACTATTTGATTTTTTTGTGTGTGTGTGTGTAGGTTGGTTATTTTTTGGGGGGAGGATGGAATAAAGGGGTTAATAAGCAATCATTTTATGTCAGTAAAAAAACCCAAAAACCAAGTAAAGCCTTCAAATTTTATACTGTACGTAGAGCACAATTTAGTATAGGATTTTAGGTCCTGCATTATCTTGAACCTTCAGTTCCACTTTGTGGTGCTGAAAGGTTGTTTTTGCGATTACGTGTTGTATCTCTTAATCCCTGCCACTTTTTTGATAAATCCCCTCTAAAGTAATTTATGTATCTTGAACAACTGAATTTTTATTTATGACCATGCAAGTTTTTTGCTGTGCTGTCAGCACTCTTTCTTTGGTTTTCCAGTTGGGCCTAAACTGCCCGTTAGTTTTATACCTGATAGGGCTGTCTGTTACGCTCTTTACTACGCTAAAGCAACTTGGGTTTGTGTGTATTGCTACTGAGAGATAATTATGGCATGGTAGATTTGTCTTTTTAGATTGCAATAATGTATTATCCAGCCTGTTGCCAGTGGTACAGCCTGGGTTGTGGGCTTTTTTAAGAGGTCTGATTATTATGTCAAACTTTCTTCTAGCAGTACGTACTGCACCTCCCACCACATGCATCTTTTAAAATGTCCTATAGGGGTTTTTTTTGTAGTAAGTTTTAAAATTCTTTTTAAAGCCACTCTTCTGGCATCCCTGCTCTGGTCTGTTAAGCCTCAAGGTAAAAATCCCCAAGGCACATTTTATGAGACATGGTGAGGCGTGGTCTGTCAGGTTTTTGAGTTCTTGCCGCTTTGTGGATCTCTGGGAGAGTAGTGCCCTTTCATCTCCAGAGGCTTTGACATCAGATAAATGAAAGGCAAATCTAATGAGTGAGAAAAACAGTGGAAAACAATGAACTTCAGAAGTGGAGATAAATGGCCAGAAAGCCCCTCTGAATTACTGGCAGCTCAAGCTTGTTCTGTGCCATGCTGTGCTTCTCTCTTTCTCTCCGGTTCACCCAAATGACTAACAGCATCGGGATGATAGCCAGCATGAGAACATATCCCCATGCACTCATGATAACCTCCCACTTTTCTTATGTAAGAGTAGAAAGAAAATACATAGTTTCAAGTGTCTTTTCAGGCTGTCAGAACTGAAGAAACTCACTGTGCTATTGTTTTTGTTAGTAGAACATGCTTCAAGGAAAAAAATGATGTTTCGTTTTCCCAAACTTCCCACCCCCCAGCCCCAAAACATGAGACTTGGGATTCTAGATTCATGGATTTTGAAATAGTACTTTGCTGCTTCAAGTTGATTTTTAATGTTTGGGTTTTCTATCCTTAGATGGGAAAAAAAGAGACAAGCGTGATTGTATGCAGGGCAGCTGTGTGGGAAGTACTGTGCATTAACACTGTTTCTAAAGAACAGAAACAGAAACTAGTAATGCTGCAGAAGTAACTCAAATTTCCTCCCGCTGATGCTGTTTGTGTCCAAGTGCTTAATTGTAAGGTGCATCGTCCATGATTTACATGTAGAAATAAATGAGAAAATTTCATCTTCAGCTCTGTAGTTCAGGCAAGCTAACGTTCTCACGCAGGATAAACCCCAGCATTTATATGAGGTACTCTGCCTCAGGTGTTTGGAAGCTGCTCAGGTTCAAAGAAGTAGAAATATTCTTTCTAACCAAGAAAATACTGTGAAAAGCATTGGATGTCTAAAGGCATGCAAATTTAGGAAGGGAGATGTTATGGCTTTCTAGCTCTGAGCTTCTAGTTGCTTGTTGTGGATTAGGTCACACGGTGCTTACAGATTCTTCCTTAATCGTGGTGGTATATACAGTTCTTGCATTTTTGTGAATTATTATGGATAATATTGAAGGCTGTATTTTAAATATAGATGTTATTTAATGTCATTTGTTTTGAAACTGACATTCGTGTTAACTTAGTGCAGTGGTAGTTTTTCTGCAGTTCTTCATGCTCCTGATGTGTGCTGCCAAAAACTGAGGCTTCTGATACTTACAAGTGTAATGGGAACTTTAATTATAAATTTTAATGCAGAAGATGATCCCTGGTAAAATATTTCAATGAAATTGCTCTATTCAGTTTAACTATGAAAAAAATTTCATGTCTGTCTTTTGTGTACTTCAAAAGATCTAGAAGATTCTTATTTTAACTTTCAAATAGCAAGCTTAATCTTGAAAGGAGACTTTGCAAAGAATGCTTGCTCTGCAGTCTTTCTCCCCACAGAATATTGGCAATGTTGACTTTTTAGTGGTGTTCCAGAATGAGACAAATCCTAATGCATCACTCATGCAATAAATATATGTATGCTAGACAAGATTTGAATTCATGTTTGCAGAGACTTGGGCTCAATTTAATTAAAAATGAGCATCATTCCTGAATAATCTGATTCCTTCTAACAGTGAAATCTATTTTAGCCAAGACAGCTCTTGTGCTCTGCCCCAGTAAATTTTTGAAAGGGATTTGTGAATGGGTGTTAGGATTGATTTTCCTGTAAGTGTGTGTCCCGAGGTGAACAGAACTCTGTTTTCTGAAGCTCAGGACTAGAATTATTGCACAAATACTGACCTAAATATCAAACTTGGTGACATACTTATTCCAAATAGGTCACTTTTAGATATGCTGATTTAGCCTCAAACAGAATATTTTTAAAAGCAAGAAATGTGGCTTGTTCGTTAATATTGATAGTTCTATACCACAGTGCATTTCTTTCCTTTTACTTTCCAAATATTGGAGTCCTAATTAAGGAAGCTCAAAAGGAAAACAACAACAACAAATTTGGTCCTTTGTGTCTAATATATTCGTTCTGTTGCCAAATGTTGAAAAATAAGCTTATGCAACTGGGAGGGGGCGCGGAGAAGGAAGAAAGAGATGTCTTCATGGCTTTAAAGAATTCTGTCTGCATAAAGTTGGCATGATGGTTCTGGAATCTGCACAATTACTTGCAAAGTGATTCTGATCTGCCACTGTTTACTACTAGAATGTCAAATGCAGAAGAACAGGGAAAGAACGTGCAGTTAACAGTGAAGAGGACATGATGAGGGCTTCTTCATTTCCAGTTCCAAAGCCTAGAAAGCTACACCCTTAATGTGGCAGAAGAGAGAGAGGTTTTATGTATAAGGTGTTACTGGGTGGATGGAACTTGCTGTCGCGAGGCTTATATTTGGGGTGTAGTAGCGAGCTCCTGCTGTTCGACACTTCTAACAGCTGAACTTAGTTTAACCTCTTTCAACATGTGAAATTGCTGTGTAAGTGTCGACTGCAGAAAAACTCATGACATGGATGGTTTGGCTGGAGTGAAATGGGTTATCAGTCCCCTGTGTTCCAAGGCATACAGTTAAATTGTGGATGCCCCATCCCTGGCAGTGTTCAAGGCCAGGTTGGACAGGGCTTTGAGCAACCTGGTCTAGTGGGAGGTGTCCCTGCCCATGGCAGAGGATTGGAACCAGATGATCTTTAAGGTCCCTTCCAACCCAAACCATATGATTCCATGAAAATGGGCTGTTAACATCTGCCTCAGAAATTGAGTATTGCAGAGCTTAAGCAGGGATGTATCACAGAACTTTATCTTCTGGGAAATAGTGTGCATCACTGGATGTGCTGAGACAGGTTATCTGACCCAGCAGAACTTCTCCCTCTCGGCTTTAGAAGGGCAGGAAGTGTGTTGGCAGCTTCATGTGACAGTTATTTCCTGCTTTAGTGCTTGGTTCAACTGGACAGGTAGAGAAAGAGAGGTGATGAGAGCTGTAAATAACGCATGACAGCCATAAGCACCCAAGAATGGTCACGCTAGACATGTAGATAGGTAGAGATGTACAGGCACACAGTGTATGTGGGTGCATGCCACTGACACTTCCTACAACTGTGGCTGTAGTGGCAGAGTGTTTAGTGGGGAATAAGCTGTTGTGTGGGGCTTAGGTGCCAGGGTGGGTTTGCACCTATACAAGAAAGAACCCTCCTGTTTAAAATACAAGGAATATCCAAAAAGAGATCATTGATTTAAAAACTCTCAAACTTCAGAGTTTTCTCCTGTGTGCCTTTGGATTTTCCCTTCCCTGTTTCAGTCACCATTGTGTTCAAGTCTGCAGTGGAAATGCATGACTAAATTATTATGTCAGTGTACATTATGTTTAAAAAGTGCTAAAAATAGCAAGAATAGCAAATCCAAGGGAGAAGGGTGTGCTGCTGTCTTGGTCTTATTCCTTTCATGTCAGTGCAGAATGCTCTCTTCGTGCATTTATTTGCATGATGAAACTAGCAGAAAATAGCAACAGATTTGAATTTAGTTTATGCTGTACAAGTGAGTAAACCAGGAGCCTGTACAGAAGTAGTCTCCATCTTTTGTCAACGTGTAGAGACCTACCTGAAGCAGCAGTGTAAAATGAACTTGTTAGCTTTCTTCTCTAAAGTTACCTAGTTCTGACCAGCTGCCTCAGTCTTTAGCTATTTTTTCATTGCAAGTTTGACAGTTGTGTTTGGAATGGGAGTCTGAACTGTGTGAAGAGGACGAAGCTGGTCTGACTCTAGTAATACGATTTTTATTACTGCTCAGGAAAGAGTTCTGACTGCACACAAGCGAGGTGTTACAGACCATATTTATATATATATATAAATTCCACAGAACTTAAGCAGGAATTATGGAACAGGATTGGAGTTCTGTAAATATATTTCCAAAATAGGGGACCAAGATGATCAGCTTGCGCAAGTGTATTACAGGAACAATGCTGAGGAAATTCAGTGAGCAACAATTAAGTGCTACTGCAAGAGATGTACCTGCTTTTAGCTGTGCTTCATCCACCTTTGAGCTAGTGAAAGATAAGCAACTGCAGGACTCTTTTGCTTCAGCACAAGAAGATTCTGCTCATTGATTGCTCATATCCACTTCTGCACATAGCTTCATCTTTATTTCAGATACTGTCAGATGCTAACGCCTGACTTTCTCGCATCAGGCAAGGTCAACCAGGAGAAAGACTGAAGTGCAGATTCCAACTTCAGTGTAGAACACAGACTTTGCAGAGCTTTTTAGTATAAAATATGGCCTTCAGCCTGTAAAGAAGGCTTGAATCCACTAGTCTCGTGGTTAAATTAGCCCTACATTGTATTTGCCTTGGCTTGCTTGCTAGCTGATTGACCTGTTTCATATGTGTTTCTAGATATTATGATGAGCTGTAACGTCTTTACAGAGTTTGTCATTGCAGGAATTTTTATTACCGAACCTCAGTTGTCTCTGGAGGCATTAAGGAGAGGTTTTTCTAATGCTTACTGGTCAGAACCAGCTTGGAATACCTTTTTCCAAAGCCTTGACCAGAGAGCAGTTCAAAGGCAAGTACAGGAAAACATCTGTTGCAAGGATAAAGTAGTTTATTTTAAGTTATTTGGAATTTTCCTAGTTACAGTGCTACCAATGTATACTTCAGAGGCACTGGATGGAGTATCTCCTCTCCAGGTGTCTGTTCAGCCTCCTAAGCAATGGATATCCCTCTTCTGGTGAAAAAATACAGAGAACTTTAGCTTAGTTTCCATGAGATCTGAATTTTTAGATGAGTATTTTTGCTTTTATCTTTGGCTATTGGTTACCGCATTTGGTGATTCTACAGGGGGTTGTTGTGTGCAGCAAACACACTGTTGCAGTTTGGAGTTTGTGGTATTTTCTTCTAACCTTGTACATGTGTTTAGATGTCCGATCATTATTCTGGGCTACCATGTTTATGTGTGTGTTGGGGACAGGTTGGAGGTCAGGGACATGCTGGTCACTGAGAGGGTGACCATGCAGTAGGTGGTTTATTTCTTAGGCCAGTAGCATTTGGAGGCTTGAAAGTGAGTCTCTATACTAGTATGACCTAAAAATTAGTTTAGTATAATGCCAGCATCAGTGGCATCTTTTGAAAATAGCCTTTAACCAAATGCAAGGCTCTGCAGAAAGCTTGTTTTCTTTGAGCATAACTACTGTCCAGGTTTTTTCACATTTGTGAGACTAAGAAGCACCATTAGCCTGTTTGCAGCAGTTGATTCACCATCTAGTGAAGAAAAACCCTGAAAGGTTTTGTCATTTTTCAGTAGGGCTTTTTTTGAGCTGATCCTTTCTTGCAGGAAATGTGATGACTCTGAGTTGGTTACAAGGAAACCATTTTTTCCTCTAATACCATAAAATGACAATATTGAGATAATGCTTTCTCTAAAAATAGATCCCTAAAAATAAACCCACAGCTTCCTTTTGGCAGTGATTACAAGTATTTGAACATAAACAAACCTCCGGTTTCCACTCGGAACTTGACTTCCTTTTTTGTGTGTGTGAAATCTTCAATGTTTGGGACCTTTGCTCTGCAGTCATATCTGGTCATTCTTGCTGTGGGTGGCTTCTTGACATCTCAAGTCTGAAAGCAGAAAGTTGGACAAAGTAAAATCAAAGCCAGTTTTGTTTCTCTTTTGATGGTAACACTTAAAAGTGTTGTTCCTCCTCCTTCCCCACAAAACCTATTCTTTTGCACCTTTTGTTGTTGGAGGCTAGTTGATGTTTTGGAAATGAACTTTTGAGTGTGTTTCAGTGCAGCCTCTCTCCTAATGGTTCAGGAGGGAAGCTTGGTGTCTGGGCTCAGCTGGTGAGTTTTCCATGTCACCAGAGTGGTGAAGTTGGTAACTTCAAGTTTTTCTCTTAACTTCTGTTCTAAAGAAACTATAGCTTCACTATTTTTAATCTTTTCCTTGCTGAATTTTAGAGAGTCTGTGGTCCTTGTTTTGGACTTGCTGCCTTCAGTTAATAATAAAGTAGTTATTGAAGCACTGCAGCCAAAAGTGAGAACGGAAAACTAGGTATCGCCCACACATCTGGAATAACTTTCAAGTAATGTCTTTTGAAGCCTCTAAGTCAGGTTCTGATATTATTGAAGCTGAATTTGTTCAGCTCTTGCATAAATACAGGAAAGCATCACCATGACTTGCAGCTAGAAGCTCAGCGAGGTGTTGCAGCTGTTACCTTTTAAGGTACATTCAATCCAGGAGGATCCCAAAGTGTTTCCAGTAATCTCTGGGGGTAGAAGGGTGGGAGTGAGCGGGGGAATGTAACTGTGCTCTTAATGAATCTCAGGGGAACTGAGTGGTGAGCAGATCCCATGAGACTGGAGGGGGTTGCAGGGACTTACATATTACACAGTACTTTGGTATGTATAAGGGGATAACTCAGCTGGTCTTGAAACTGATTGGCTCTAATACTGAGAGCCTTTCCAAGCAAAGTCTATCAATCAGGGAGGAAAAAAAGGAGAGGAATTAGCAAAAACCCATTTTAGGGATGTTTGGTCTCCTTAGGCTTCTTCTGTGGTGGAGAAGGAGGAAAGTCTCCAGGGAGGAGAGGGAATGAGTGCTGTAGACCAGTTTTAGGCTCCGGGCCAGTAGAGGTATATTCATGATTGATTGTATTACAAAGTGCTTGGGTCAGAAAGCCTTTCTGAGTTACTGTGAAATAATGGCATGAAAAGAGTTCATCTCACTGTAAAATTAATCCATATGATGCAGTTGTGTAGGAGAACCTAGGTCTGAAACTGAGGACCTACCATAATCTCTTACTGAAAGCAAGCAAACAGAATCTGACCACCTTCTCCGTGTGGGACTGTGGAGAGTCGGACAAATGAACATCTATTGGAAGTCTTGCTGACGAGAGTCTGAAATCTATAGTAAATGCTGAAAGGAAATCTTTGCTGGAGGGCTGCTCATCATGAAGTCTGCTTGCTGGCAGTATAGCAGCTTATCTTGGTGAATAATTAAGTCTAAAACGTAAGGAGAAAAAGGGATATTTCTCATTTTTTATGAGATTGTCACCTGTTTTGCTATGTTTATAGATGAATTGTCTCAGTCAAGCTGTTTTAAGGATGTTAATATTCCTTGCTCCACCAAGTGGAATTATAAGTATATAATGTCTGAATTATAAGTAGCTTAATACTACAGCTAATTACTCTCCCTTAACTCCAAGTTGGATCTTAAGCCTTGACTTTGCAGGGATGTTATCACTGTGAACATCCTAGCATGACTATCACCAAGATAATAGTGTAATATTGATACTAGTACCTGATCTCTAAAAGAAGAGCACAAAAATATTCTGGAAATGACTTCAGATAGTATGAATCATTTCCAAATGACAGGTGACAAATGTAATTTTTTTTTTTTGTTTGTTTGTTTTTGTTTTTTAACAAATTCTCACTGTTGAGATCTTTAGTAAATCTGGAACACTTACTTGCAAATCTGAAATTTCTTCTGGACTCCTATCATGAATGGTAAAGGAGCACAACTTCTGCTTAATTACCTGCACACTTCTCCCTCCACACAAACATTTGCTACTACTGTTTTCAGTTATGTTGCTACAGCTTTGCAGAAGGGGCAGAATTAGAAGTGAACAATTTCTGCATGCTATATAAATCTTCAGAGCTAAGAATACGAGAGAGAGCAGGGACAAGAAATAGTCTTCACGTCCCCGTGTCTTGCTGGCATAAGGTGTTTTTACCAGAGGCTTTTGGCTGCATTGCTTGCAGAGCAGAGATGGGGCTTGAATGCTGCCACGTGTGCCCTGTGAATGCTGCCACGCTGTGTTGGCTCCTGCCCTTCGTCTTAGTAGGCAATTACAGTTCTTACCTATCGTGTTGCCTGTTGGGTTTGCAAATCTGAGTGACGTGTGTTCAAGCCTCTGCTGAGTTTTATTTCTTCTTTGCAAGGCACCTAACTTGAGTTAGCACACATCTAATTCAACATTGAAAAGAAAACAAAAAGGAGAGGATGGAAAAGCTGTTGCCTTTTCACCCTTTGGACTGCCCATTTTAAAAACTGTTATTTAAAGATGAAAACATATGGCTTTAAAGAAAAGTTTTATTTCTTTTTTCCACTCTTTCATTAAGGTTTTTGGCATTAGCTTGTTTACCAGTCTGAACAGTTCTTCAGCCCTTGGCTGTGGCTGGGGGCACTGATGTGTTTCCTGGCTGTAGAGTTTAGCTCAGCAGAGGGAGGCCTTTATGCCAAGCGGGCCTTTGATGTGCGAGTAGAAAGGAGGATTAGGTTTTGAAGCAAGGTTAGCTCTAAGATGAGAACCTGTTTGCTCTGAGTGGTGAGTTCAGATATTTCAGGTGTATGTATTGCTGTTTAGTTAAGCCTTATGCAGGCATTGGCAGGATGTGGTGATTATTGAACTGTTTAAAAACAAATCCTAAAGGAGAAAAATTACACTGCCTTTGCATTAGCATGTCTACAGCAGGTGTAATTTAACATCGTCAACTCAGTTCAAACAGATTGGGAATTTGGCTGCCTGTACAATGTGGGCTGTTTAGTTATTTTAATTGTCTTCTGTTGAAGTCCTAAATAGTAATTTCTTATCTGAATAGAGCTATAGGCAATGGGATGAGGGTAAACAGGAAAAAGACATAATTACATTGGTTTAAATTCACACCACAGGTCACACCAAAAGATGTCCTTGTGTAAACAAGGCTTGTGTTTGTCCATACAGTGAGTTCAGCTGTGTCCGCTGCTGACATCCATTGTCAGCAACACATCATTTTTGTAGTATAGCCAAGGCTTTAAAACAAAGACGGTAATCAGTCTTGTTGCATAGCTCAGTGACAGAGGTGGCATTATACTGATGGACAAAGCAAAGTGGTTTTTTAGCCCTGTGAAGCAAGAAGAGACAAGAATATTGGCTGATGCGAGTATTTTTCTGTATTTTTATTGCCAGCTGCTTAAGATTTATAGTGAACCCATACCATGCTTTCACCAGCCTTGAAATACTGTTTCCTTTTTAAAAATAAAGGTAGTTAAGAACATTGAAATGCCTTGGCAAAACCTTTTTTATTTAAGCTACTGCTAGCTTTTGTGAATTATTGTTTATACTTGTAAGTACTATTGTTTATACTCGTAAGTAAGACGTTTAAAAGTGAATTTTCATTTTTGGGAGACTCCTAGGTCTCGGGTGCAAGTCTCAGGTGGGAGTAGCAGAAGGTATACTGCCTGAGGGAGGGGCAACTCTGCAGCATTATTTGTGGTGGTATTTGCAGAATAAACTGCATTTTATTGCTGCTGGGGGAAAATCAAAAGCACAATGACAACTTTTTGGTGTTTGCAGAGGACAGATCCAGGTCTCTTTGTATAACACATGCTATAGTTGTATACCACTTCTTCAAAACTGCACCTCAGTATGCCTTACATGGAGACCAAATTAAAAAAGAACTTGAAACCACTGTAGACCACAGCTGCATAACTGAGGTTGTAACAGGAACTGGAAAAGAGTCTTCTACGGGACTTCACAGTTTGATGTGCCAAGTTAAATTTGGCCTTACCCTGTTACTACTCCTCTAGTATTACAATGGGAGACATTGCAATACAATGATTGGCCATGAAGTGTTGAAAAATCATATCCAGGCAGTGGAGAAGACTGCAAGCTTCATCTTGTTCCTTTGTGATTAAAAATCCTTAGTGAAAAGTGGACTTCAAAAAGTACAAGATCTTTCTATGTGTTTGAGCTGCCCTGCTGTCAAACTGTTTCATGCCTTGCTTCTCTGGCAAGGATGGGTGCTGACTCTACAGCTTATGCTGTAGCTACCATAACTGAGAGGGAGTCATTCACCATCTTCCAAGAAGGTCGTTGCCTCAGCCATTTTCCCCATGTCATTAGTACAGGAAATGCAACAGGGATTTCTTGTGAAAACAAATGCTAAGGATGTGTTTAGGATGTGATGAGAAGATGTTCCAGGGGGATTGGTCTGGGCAATGGCTGCTTCTGCCTAGAGAGTTGTGAACTGTGTTGCTTGTGGTTTATATTCATATGTAAAGCACATGGAACAGTTATACTTCTAAGTTTTCCAAATAAAAACACCAAACAAGCTATAATGAATGCTTGACGCAGGTTCCACATGCATCTAGAAAGCCTTTCCCCTCTAGCATTGCTACCACACTGACACTCTTAGCTATTTCTGTTGGAAGCATGGGTCTGTTGAACCCAGCCCAAGCAACTTGTTGGGGTATTTATTTACAGCAGAATGTCTTGGTTTGCTTTGTTGTTTTATTTTGGGATTTTGTTTTTTCTTCTAGTGGAAACCCTACTTTCTGCAGATAATGTCCTTTACTCCAGATGCTTTTGATTCGTGTGACTGTGAGGGATATTGTAGTCAGTGTTTTCATAGCCTTTATCATCTTATCTTTGCAGTGATTCCTCACAGTGAGTCAAGGAAACCTAGTGCTTTATTAAAAACTGTATCAGCTTGTGGAAAAACACTTTGCTCTTAGTAAACAATAACAAACACACACATGCACTGTCTTACTGCATTTAAAGTCAGTGGAAGATGACTGCAAGATTGAAATATCCCTTTATTGTTCCTTTTTGTAATGGTATCAATTGAGAACTTCAGTACTCAAATTCAAAACAACTGATGAAAGTTTGTGGTGAACCAAAGAAAGTATTGTTAAGATGATGTTCTCCATTGTCACTCTCCTTTGTTTTTCATCTTGTTCCTCTGTTCTCTAGGAATTTATTACAGAACAGTATTGAGGAATGAAGAGAGAAAAGTCTTTATCCCCGCCTCTGAGAATAACTCTGTGTTATGAATATACGTTCAGTAAAAATTCATAATGTAGTTATGAATATACGTTCAGTAAAAATTCAGAAGTTAATTCTTGGAGTACTGTTTTGCTAACAAAAAAAGCTTCAATAAAATTACAGTTGTTTCCAGAACCAACAGCTTCTAAAATGTGGTTTTAACTTTTACAGTTATCTCTCTGGTAGAGGCATCATTCAGTATATGTCAATTGCATGAAAAGCTTAATTAAATTCTTTGTAGAACAAAGTGTTTCCTTTAAGGAAAAAGAAAACTAGAACAACAACAACAAAACAAGCAAACAACAAGCAAACAAAAAGTAACCAGAATATAAAACTTGTAAAACAATGTTACTTTGGATGTTTTTTCTCAGGGCTTAATGATTTTAAGAAAGGATTTGCATCCTTTTTTTGAGACGAGAGTAGAACTTCAACTCGGTTGGCTGCTTTATCATGATTCACACTCAAGAGTTACCAGTTCTGGTACTTTGGGTATTTTTAGGATAACATGCCTTGCTAAGCACTGCTAGGTTGCTTATTACTGTTCATATCACGTTCCAAACAAGTAGTTGGAGCAACAGCGTATGTAAGCATTACACCTGAAGTTACACATTCTCCTTTTTAATATAACGCTTGTCAGTGCTTTTTCATGTCTTGTGTTTTCAGTGTGATGAGAACTGTACCATGCCAGGCAGCGTAAACAGAGTGAATACCTAGCTTTCAGAAATAAGTGCTCAGAATAGCCTATGAATAATTTTTGTCTGATACTACAAGGGGAAGAAAAATAGTAGGTACAGTAACAAAAGGACTGAACTAATTGAGTAACAAAAATTCAAGCGTTTTAATGGATGTGGGAGGACTGGATTATTAACGGTCGCATTAGAGAAAAACACTGCATCGTCTGTTCTTCTCAAAGCTTATGGCTTTGTGTTTATAATAGAGGCCACTTATCCTGAGGCCCTTGTCGCTTGCACTGGAGAGGAAAAAAAGGAAGGAAAAATTCCTTGGCTGTCCTTTCAGTGGCAAGCTACTTCACTTCTGCCAGCAAAACCTGATGTCTTTAGTTTCAGGGTACTTTATAGCAAGGGCTGTACCTCTGCCGAGAAGGTTGGGTGGTGTCTCCTTCATCAGGGTTCAGAAGCTATTATAGATTGTCACTGGGCATTGATTACGAGTTGGGGGTTTGGTTTGTTTTTTTAAATAGAGACTAGTAAGTAAATAAAGCAGCAGGATGTAATTCACCCAGCTCTATTCTACAGATTTGGTAAGGGGTAGAGTTGCTGTTACTTGAATTTGTTGGCTGTAGGTTTCTGTACAGTCATACTAGCTGTATGTAGTGCTAGGTGGTATGGTTTCTTCAGCCTCTGTAGACTGTTTGTTTTACCTTCCCCTTTCTAGAAAACAGTGTTAAACCCCCAAATCTCAGTTTTGTTTTTGCCATATTTTTATTACTTTTCTAATTTTTTTCTAGTTTTCTAATTCATTGAGAAGAGATCAGTGCTTGGTGTTTTGCTGCTGCTGTGATATATTTTTTGTCCTGAAAGATTTAACTGGAATAGGTCTTTCTTCTGCCATTTAATAGCTGGTTTTGACCCTTGAAAACAAGATGATGACTGTTATACCTTCGCCTCCACCCACTGGGTCTACTGACCAGTTACGCAGCAGTATGGAAGACTAGTGCACTATGTTTTTGCTGCTGTAACTTGCTAAATGAAGGACTAAAGTTTATGTCAGGTCTCTCCATCTTTTTCTTTTCCCTTTTTTTTTTTTTTTCCCCTGGCCGTAGAGTATCACGTAACTTCACTGATGGAAATTAATCCATTTCACTTATTAGTTTGACAAGCCTTTGTGCTTTTCCTGCTGCTAGCCATCTGTGTACCTGGTTTTGGCACTGGGGCAAAGCAAGAGATCATGACATAGCCTGCATGATATTTATGTGTTAGGTCAGCTATGTATGTGCACGCTGACTTCTGCTGTATTTAAAACCAGTTTATCTTGTGTTAGAGGTGAAGGAAATGTTCTTTTTTCGTTACAATATTAACATATTGGTGTACCTCTTGACTTCCAGATTGCATCACAACGCATAAGCTCAGTGGATCTTTCATGCTGCAGCCTGGAGCACCTGCCTGCCAACCTGTTTTATAGCCAAGACCTCACTCATCTCAATTTAAAGCAGAATTTCCTAAGGCTAAACCCCAGCCCATCCACAAGCAGAGCGCTTAGTGAATTGCAAAGGTAAAGTGATACTGTTCTATTAGTCTTCTCTGCCCTTGGAGCCAAGTGACCACTGGTTTGCAGGAACTTTCTTAAAAACTTACTACCTCTTCTTATGAAGGATTGGCCTGGTTGTAATGCTTCAGAAACTGGTTAACTGTGTGTTAGAAACAGACTCGCTTTTATAAGAAACTTAGTGTTTTTCTTGTAAATAGAAGGCTATTTTCAATCCAGATGCGGTTTTCAGAATGCATTGTTTTTACCTACCCACTGAAGCTAGGCTGTAGTTCTTCAATCTTTGATTCATGTCAAACCAATGTGAGTTGCACATGAAAGGGCCAGGTAGGAACAGTACTGTGCATGACTTTAGTTAGTTTTTTGTTACCCCCAAGTAAAGAAAGCCCCGATTTAGTAAATTCCTGTCCTTTTTCTACTCTGCTCAGCCTTAATTCTTCCTCTTTAGTAACTGTGGCCTTCCAGTTGCTCTTTCCACTGTTGCTCACCCAAGAATGTAACAAATGGGTAGATGGCTTCACAGTTGGTGATCTGAATGATATAATATGTGGAATCAGCAGCCTTTCTGTATTCAGAAAGATGAATATTCCCATACTGAATATAAAACTGATTTTAATTTCAGTGGTAACTGAATTGAAGAGTACCTCAGGATTATGTTTGTGGATGGTCCTGTTCAAACAAAATGTTTTAAACCACATTTCTAAATCCTTTCCTCTTTGTCAAAAAACTGAAAAATAAAGATGGATTATGCAGGCTGTTGTATTTTTATATAATTCCAGTTGCGTTCTGGAAAAACAAAAAATTGGCATAATGGAAGATGAATGAACCCAGCAGGTCTGCTTTACAAACAAAGCAAGCAGTTTCCAAGAGCTTATGAGCACGGTCTGGAGAGGAATACTGGGTTAAATGTTCTGCGAATATCGGTATATGTCTCCAACAAGATAGCAGGTGGAATTTTAGCATAAATGAGGTGATGAACATGGAGAAATAAGGAATGTCTTTATTTTAATGAATTTTAATAATTTTTCATTTTTAAATATCATCAAGTGTGCAGGAGATACTTGATTATATTTTGTCCATGTACATGCAGCTAATTCTGTTTGGGATTAGAAAGCATTTATAAATTATGTGATGAGCTATGTTTTGTTGTCTGTTTATGTTCTCTTGGTACTGCAGTTGTAGGAGCAGCTGAAGAGTCTGGCTGAAACTTTTTTGTCACTAGTAGGAGCCTGAATATACAGGAGTGAAAGAGTTCAGGTGACCAAATAAAACTCTCCTGGGTTTTGAGATTCTGCATCAGGAAAATCTGGACAAGTGGCATGTACCTGAGTTGGTGCAAAACTAATTAAGTGTCTTGTTCTTCTGAGAGCTGGTCCTATTCTGTCAGTGAATCATAGTCTGCTCTCTCTCCATTGCTTTGAGCTTGTCAAGAAGGCACAGGAAAGGTCTGTGAGTCTCTGGAGCAAAAAAAATAAAAAAAAAATGAATGATTAAGAAGGTTACTCAGTGCTGTTTCAGGGAATCAGAGCCAGTGCCTTGAGAGCTCCTGCTCCTTGGTGCTAGCCTTCCCTTTGCCACTGCTGATGTTCTCCATCCTTCATCCAGCACAGGTGTGTCATCACCCAAGCAGTGAGTAACTGGAAGCTGCTGCCACTGTTCCCATTGCTGTGTTAGTGGAAAGGGCTACATGAGGTGGTCGCTCCCCACAGAGGGTTAGGAGGAGCAGTGAGTGACCTGATGGTTATCTTTTTGCCTCCCAACATCAGCGAAAACACGAGCCTGGCCCTGGAGTGCTTTCCCAAGCCATGTTCCTTCCTGCACTAACACAGTGCTGGCTTGTCCTTAGGGTGGGAAAACTTGAGGTTTACTTGTTCTGTCAAAAAGCTTTGAGCCAGCTTGACTGGTTCTGTAGACCTGTTTTTCTGTAGTGAGTAAATACACAAATATTTAGCAAGAAAGGAATACTCTATCTTTTTGGAATTATTAGTGAATCCCAGTATGAAAGCATGTGCAAAGTAAGAGAAGGTCAGTCATTCCTGGGAACACAAGCTGTCATTTCTCTGACTTTTTTCTTTTTTTTCCTTTTTTTTTTTTTTTTTGTTTTTGTCCTTTTAAATTCTGTTTCATAAAACCATTTTCAGTTTTTTGGGGGTTACTCAAGGTAAAACTTGACTGGATAAACCAAAACTCTTTGTTCACCCATGTTCTTTCAAACTGCTGTAAAGCAAGTACAAAATCTCTGCTGTTCTGATTTGGTACTCTTGGCTTTTATAACAAATTCTCAATTGCTAAATTGTAGCTGCACACAGGGCACAGCACTAGTGAATCAAGCCCAGAAGTATTTAAGGCTCTAAAATAATGTGCTTGGATGTTGTGAACAAAATGCATTGGCATTTACATAGCTACCCTTCCTGGTACAATTTTCGATTAAAATCTGGTTAGCAAGGCAGGCTAGGAAAATTGCTATAAGCAGCTTTTGGTGCTCTTAATAAATCACTTTAGGTGGTAATTTGACAAATGCCCATGAATGCTGGATTTCAAAACGAGGTATGTCAAAGGCAGAAGACAATACCAACTTTTCAGCTACCCACTGAGTAGACTTAGAAGCAGCTGGGTCATAGTAATGAAATGCTGACATATGCGCTAACTTGGCCAATACAGTCAGGAATGGGTTGGGGAAAAACCACGAATTCCAACTTTTGCTTATGCAGTTACTTCTTTCAGTTGTTAAAATGGTGTCATTAATTGCATTTCTGAATAAAATGTTTGGAACTAAATTGCTGGTAGCATGCGAGGTGTACAGAACTGTAGATGCACTATTTGTTCCCAGTAGCTACATTTTCAGTTGCTTTACTGTCTAACTTTGAATACTGTTGCTGTAGATACTTTGCAGCTGTGAACTTTTGTAACTGAACTGTTCAAATTATGAAAAGGTAGAGCTACCTGTATTTTTTTCCTTTTTACCAGGCAATGCACTTTTCATACTAAGTGTAAAATAGGCAATCTGAAAAGTCATCTCTGTTGAAAAAACAAACAAACAAACAACCCCAGGAATCCACAGGAAATGTTGTTACTTGTTCTCCCTCACTGTAGCTTTTTAAAAATTATAGGAAAGGGTGATTTCCTTTCAGGGGAGAGAGGATATTCCCCAGTTGAAAGATTGGCCAGCTATATCAGAAGTGGCTGACATGTCTTGTGATGAAATCCTCATTGAGTCAGAATTTATCTTAAAACCCTTGGTGTTTTAGCTGCTGCATACTGCAAGTGGAGTGACTGAAGACATTCTTTCGTCTTAAGTTGTCTAAATTTCATTTAAATATTGGCTGATAGACTTTTTTTTTTTCTCTTTTAACCGTAAATTTGAGATTTAAATGTACACAATTTCCCAAACCTCAGTCCCCGTTATCTACAATGCAACTTCACAGCTTTTGTTCTGAAATGCAAACAAGAGTTCAAGCTTACTAATTCTGCAGAGTACTATTGCTCTAGGTTTGAAGCAAATGAATAAACCATAGTTTTTATTTACTGCTGCTCTGCTTCACTGGGCTAAGCACGCTTTATATTTGTATGTAATTGTTTCAGTCAGTGCTATTGGAAAACTGCTGGCATCAAGAATACTGTTTGCTTGTTAATACTGAAAAGTAAGTTTTCAGTACGTGGATTTTTAATATAAGCCTGTTGCAGATTTAAAAAATTAAATAAGTGAGAAAGAAAGCCGCAGAGTTTGTTTTGATAAACAAAATGCTGCTTTCAAATTTTATCTGAAGAACATGTTGTTATTCTGATTGTGGTTGTTACTTATTATCAGTGATTATATGGATTTTTATCTTAAGATTGGCTGGTATCTTTTCTCTCCCAGAGCCTCTTTAGAAATTAACTGCCTTCTCTGTCATCTCAGCTCACACTCTTCTGGGCTAGTGGCAGCAACTGGGAGTTACGCCTGTAAGGTATGAGAAGGCTAGAGGACTCAGAGATGTTGATGTGTTTCTGAAATCCCTTGCTATTTCCCACTGTTGGATAGCTGTTTTTATCTGAAAACCTAGAATTTTGGGAGGTCCTCAAACTAAAACCTCTTTACAAACTCATTTGGGGTTCCTCAAACTAAACCCTCCTTACAAACCCGTTGTGCAGCAAGTATGTAATTTCTCTCAGAGAACACTGAGGTTCCCAGATAGCAAGGGGTGAACAGTATTAGCAACTCAACTGTATGAACCCAGGAGACAAGCTTGCTAGAAGTCAGGGTGAGATGTAGTTTGATTCCAGCTTGTCTCTAGAGGAGGAGGGAGGGAAGTCTCCAGCTTGACACTTGGTCTCAAAGTGCATTGAAGTGCTCCTTGTAATTATTGCTGGTGTATGAAACTGAGGTTAATGAAGAAAGTCGGAGGGATAAATCATGTGTCAAATACACATCTTCTTTATTCCCAGGCCCCACAGGGCACTGACTGTAGATGCCCTGGAAGAGATAAGAGCTTTCTCCTTTTCGGGGGATGGTTGGTTGGTTGGTTTATTGCGTTTTGTTTGGGTTTTAGGATGCTCCTCTGGAAAGGAATTTGCTTTTGGATGCACACATTTACTGAAGTTATTTAAATGAATCAAACTAACGTGGGGAGTGTGCTACCACAAGGAATGGAGTGCCATTGCGTGCTCCATAGTATGCGAAGGTGATGGGAGCTTTCTCACACTCAGATGCTCTGAGGGAGCCTTGCTTTTATACTCATTTTTCCTCTTTTGCTTGAAGCTAAAAATTGAAGTGTAGCCATCTTAGCAGTAGGGCAAGAATAAGTTGGTGTCACATTGACAGCCAGAGGTCTACTAGAAATGAACTCCATCCAGTGTTTGCTATATTCTGGTGCTACATTTTTCTAAGTTCTGTAGCCTTGGAATATTTTTGCGGCTTTTAATACTAAAGAGAAACTTGGAATATGTTCTTTATGTAACTTCACTACTTTTGTTTTATTTAGCTTGTAGAAGACATGAATGGAAAAGTTTGGTTTTTTTAGTGTGTCTTTCCAGATCTTCATGACTAGTTGCATTTTACATAGCTCCTGCGTACCTTTCTGAACTCAGGAAAGTACCCTTATATGAATACTCAGCAAAAATCAGTGACATTTGATTGAAGAAAAATAAATTGCAAAATCATGTTGCTACAAATGACTGAGTGGGGAAGGTAGCAAAATTGGTTTAATGCCTGAAACAATGGATTTATTTTTTTTTGATTGTTTAAACTGGAGCAGTGCACACCTTGATAGTGCTAGGAGAAAAATAGATGGCACTAAGAAATATGCTATAAAATAACATTTTTAGAAATAGGATAGTCTAAAAGTAGAAAATGCAGTTATTAATTGGATTCAGTTTAGTGGAACTGTTAGGCTAAGTACAGCAGTATCTCTTCTAAATAATGCTTCAGAAGTAGTGAACATATTTATGGAATGTAGTTATTGTCTGTCAGCCTACTCTGATTTACTTGTCTATTGCTTTCTAATATAGCTTCCAAAGCAAGGGTTTTCTTTTCATATGTTTAAATAGGCTTCTGTTTGGAAGCTCACTCCTAGTTAATTTTGTATTTTAAATATAAATTTCCAATATAGAGAAGGAGAATATTTCTTCACTTCTAGGAATTTTGTTCTTCCTCTGAGGATAGTCTTTCCCCCCTAACGAAGCAGTGTGCACTAGGTACATGCAGAAATGGAGAACTGAGAAGTACAGTGGGTTCAGTTCATTTCCACTAACAGAATATACTTTTTGGTTTGTCTTGTCTTTATGGACTTTTTACCAACTATGTAATAGGATAAAAGCTTTATTGAATGTCTTAAGTTTGGAGGTAGTATGAATTTGACTTAACATCTTTGATTGTTTGTATATTTTGAAAAATAACTGCCTAGGTTTAAGGTTATTCTTTTTTGTGCAGTGCAGTCTGTTTTCTTCTTTCTTTTTTTATTTTTTTTTCCTCTTCAGTATAATCTAGCACTTAATTTTGGCATATAGACTCAAGTCTGTATTCCAGAATTGTTTTGCCTTTTATAGGTTTAATTGCACATAGAGGGGAGAAATATCGGGATGACTGTTCCTGGTGTGTTGGCGTAAAGGGTAGTGAAGATACCAAAACTGCGGCTATCAGTCTGCTTTATTCTTTCTTTCCGCCCCCTCTTCTCCCCTTGAGGTTTAAGAAAAGAAGGAACAAAACTATGTTTTCATTTATTCATTTATCTAATGGAGAAATTGATAATTAATGGTGAATTTATTCAAGTTTCTTCTGACTTAACCAGAGTCAAATTTCACCCTCAGACTAAGTGACCCTCTTTCCTGAGGTGCCTTTACTCCATCTGTTTTTTTTTGTGGTATGACACAAGTTACTTGGTGAACAGGAGTCTTACAGAGAGAAATAGAGTGGAAAACACCAGCAGAGCTGCTCCTATGTTATCTATCGAAAACTCTAATGTCCCCAGGCTAGTGAGCACTGCTGTTAACTTCAGGTAGGCAACGCCTTCACCTGCAGCATCCAAGTGAATCTCTTAACAAATTTAGCAGGGCAAGAGGGCTGGAATGGTTCATTTTAACTAACTTAAGGTTTTCACAACACCACCATGCTGGGAAGGGAAGTGCTATGACAGTATGTCAGGTGCTAGGCTAGCTGCTCCCTTGGGCAGTAAAGCTGTGGATGGGGAATCTGATGCAACTGCAAAAAAACCCCAGTAAATTGGTCCTTTTATTTCCAAGGAGGAAATTGGTGTGTCAGGTTTAAATGGAAATTCTCTTCATGATTAAGTTGTTGGCCAAAATAGCAGGCTTTCATGAAGGTGGCAAGTTGTAGTTGAGTTTCAGCGCTCATCACAATGCTGCTAGGCAAGTGATCTGCTCGGAAATGGTACTGAAGCCAAGGGGCAGTTGTGCTGTTACTTGAAATGATGTTCAACTGGAACCACAGCATAGGCATGAGGCAGCCAAAAAAAATAGTGGAGAAAGTATTGGGCAAGTGATTATTTTCTTTAAACTGACTCCTTT
The DNA here is from genome assembly GCF_000696875.1 of Nestor notabilis. NCBI lineage: Eukaryota > Metazoa > Chordata > Aves > Psittaciformes > Psittacidae > Nestor > Nestor notabilis. The sequence continues at coordinate 71,243 of NW_009927918.1, read as the reverse complement.
AGTAAGCCATGTCTTCTATTTTGGGTGTAGTAAAATACTGCTTTTTAATTGCTTTTGGTAAGCATAGGGCATGAGTGGCTTTGTCAGACATGTCTGTTGTAGCTGCATTTCAATGATGGTGTATGGCCAATTCGAATATACTAATCCCCCCACTCCAGCCATAGTGGAACACAAATGCTGCACTGTGTAATGGAAATTCCTGTGCTGTGCACATCGGGCAGATCTGAATTTGAAATTAGCATGTCAGTTCATTGCTTTGCTGTGATACAAACTTCTCTTGTTAGTCCCTCTCCTCATTTTGCGTATGTCAAACTAAAGCCACTCTTGATACGGCAGCTTGAGGATTAAGTGAGCATTTTTTGGCTCAATTATGGCAATTAGTGTTCAGTCATACTGCATGTTGAAACCCAGGGGTTGACGTGTCAACATTTTGCTCTAGCTTAAAGTAGGACTATTTTTAGTCAGAGAAGTGAGTGTTCATATATTGGTCATTATAATAGAAAGCTTACTAAGCTAACTGAATGTAGAGTGTTGAGAGAAGCTGTTCTTCAGGTTGACTTTTTTAACAGATAAAAGTCTAGAACCAGGGAAGGAGGGAGAAGAGGAAGGAAAGCATATGTATGGATTCGATACGAGATTATTACACTGTCATGCCTCAAACAAGCAATGCTGTGCTTTTTCTTTCTAGCACTGCCATGGGGACAGCATCAATGTGTGCCCATGGTTTTGGTAGGAGTAAAGATTCGGGTGTGAGAACACAACAAAGATACTGCTTGGTAAAATCTATCTTAAGCCCAACACTGCAAGCTCAGCAGCAACAAAAAACTTGAGTCTGTAAAATACTTCTACCTTATTTATGTTGATGTTACGAGTGTTACTGACTGTAAGTCTATCTAGATATAAGAAGCAATATAAACAATTCAGCATTTTAAATACGGACTATGGCAGTGCTCAATAATGGAAGCTCACCGACCCATTTGTGATGTGGATGGTGGGGAGTGGCCAAAGACAGGAGGCAGACTTAGATCTTAACTTTAAGCAAATGCCTGCTAGTTTGGCTTAGTAATATTCTCTACTAGCATTTTGTAAATGAACACGTTTACAAAGAAGGAAGAAAATACATCTTTCCTGCCAGTTGACTTAAATTAATCTCTTACCTTGAATGAAGCTTATGGTATCTGTCTTTCAGCCTTTCTTTAAAGGCGATTAAACAATGAATTCTCCTTTCTGGATTATTTGACATACATTTCTGTGTGCATTTTCAGCTTCTGTAGGAGTATATCCACTGGATATATGTGAGTATATCCACTGGATGTACTACTAATCTTATCTTACATACTATATACCCCTGTTAACCAGTTTGGTGTCTGTCCTTAGTAATTAGATTTACTCACAGAAAACCCTTAATAAGCACTCACTAAAACATACATTAGGGTAGTAGAGATGTGATCCAGCAGATACTTTGGGCATGGGGAGGGAGGGGGTGTGTGAGGTGATTCTCCCCCCTCCCTTGCTTTTGACCTAGGACAATTACACACCCCACGCCTTGGTCATCTTTCCTCTGTGTATCAGCTTGATTTGCTGTAAATTTGTTTCAAGATTGTATTTTAGGTCATGTAGTAGATTGTAATTTTCACCTGTTAATTTTTTTTTTTTATGTGAAAATTGGAATGGTTTCATTCTGATGTTTCTCCAGCAGCTTAGTTATTTGACTTAATCTTCCTATCTTCACCACTATTTTTGCACTTACCTAAATACTCGGTGGGGGAGAGGGAAGTAACTTCTAAAGGCTCTGGAAGTCTGCTACTTAGAGCACTCTTGTTCGTATTAGCAGTTGACTTTGAGGAAGATGTGGGACAGCTGTTCCACCACAGAATCACCCGGAATTTCAAAGCAGTATATCTGTGGTGTAAATCTACAGTTATCTTCAAGATAAATGCAGGATTGTGCATTTCAGTTCTAAGTTCAAGATTTTTAAGCCCTTTGTCTCAAAATAGAAGATTATGAAGGTATAGTGTTTAAAATAGGTTTTATTTTTTTCTGGCTAGCAGCCCTTATTAACATCAGCTAGCTTACCCTAGCTCCTTTTTATTTCACAGTTCTCCCTCTAGAGATACATTAGTCATTGTTCCTGCACGGTAGTATTTTCCCCTGCAGCAGTAATTTGATTGCAAGATTTCATTTAGTCTCCATCTAACTCTGTTCCAAACTTCTTCTGCCTCAAGCATGGCACAGTGTGTTCGAAATCAGTGATAACTCTGGCCATGACTTTTCCTTTTCTTCTTTTTTTTTCCCTTGATTCTGCCATCTTTGCACCAAAATACCAATAAGAGAGCACAGCATTCCCTTGCTCGCTGCGAGCCTCTATAAACTTTCAGTGTGTTCATGGCCTGTCTTCTGTGGCAAAATCCATACTTCACTTACAGCCCCCACTGAAATACGACACAAAGGTGCTACTTACATTTTCATGTTGAGTTTTAGTCAGTGACATGAGTTTGATTTAGGTAATAATAAAGTGTGTGCCAGTTGATTGCAGTAGCTGGTAAGGATTTTTAAGAGCCTTTTGGTGTTAAACTCTTTAACCTTTCAATGGTTGACGCATTTTCTGTCCATGTTTTCTGGTTGGGGGAGGACAAAGTGTTTTGAGGTAAGAATGTGCTGGGCCAGTGCAGAGGCTATGTATGGATACACTGGCACATGCTGTCAGATATTACTTTCATGTGAAATAGCAATATTCATAGGTGCAGTTTCGCTTCCATCTATATAAAGGCCTGCTTGCACAAATAAAGGACTTGAGGCTTAACGAAGGGAAAATGAAGTCCAAATAAAATGCCAGAAAAGAAACTTCCTCCCATCTATCGGAATCTGACAGAGACCTTTCCATTCATCCTTTTACTTGTCTTTAGGCATACCTCCCAGTGGTTGTTAGGCAACGATAATAATGTTGCTGAGCATGCAGGCTGGCTAATTGGATTGTCCCCGTCTTGGTTTTTTTTTGTTCAGTCTTGGTCATCTTTACTAAGGCAAGCACATGCAAGTTGCTTCATTTGCTGATGTGATAAACCAAGGGGCTTTTAAGAGTACCGTGGCATGTGAAGGACAGAATTATGAAATCTGCATGAGCTGTAACATCATACTTAGTCAAGAGCATAAGAATTTGCCTCTGTCATTAGTGAAGTTTTGCTAAATTCTGCTTTAATTCAGCACATTTCCCAGTTGTATTCAAACCAGCCTTTTCTAATGAGAATTTCTGGTTGAAAGGCAGTATCTACTCACATGAATGGAGCTGAGCTGCACCACAAAATTTATTGTTCAGATAGGCTGAGAATTGCCTGCACCTTGTAACCAGCGTCACTAGGGTAGTCTTATAGCAAGAAATGTGTTCAGAAAATCAGCAATCCTTTACTACAGGGTATGATGCTACAGAAGAAATGATATATATCATAAGGATGGCAAGGGTTTTGTTACAGGAAAATATATTTAGTGTTGTTCAGGGGGTCCTCTTTCTCTATGCCAGCATCATGTGGGTGAACTCTTGCTACTGGTGTTGAACTTGAGTGTCTAATAGTTTCCATGATTGTTCTGAGTACATAAACTAAAAATGCATGGGACTTGCATTTACATAACGAAACTTACCTTGTATTAATTATTACAAGGTAACTTGGAGTGGTTTATGCTCCATTTATTTGTCTCCTTTATTATTTTTATTTTTTCTTATCTCATTGTAGATTCACCAAGTTGAAGAGCCTTAACCTTTCCAATAATAATTTAGGAGACTTCCCACTGGCAGTCTGCAGCATCCCAACCCTGACTGAGCTCAACGTGTCCTGCAATGCCCTCAGAAGTGTTCCAGCAGTTGTAGGCGAGATGCACAAGCAAGTACTTTATTAAAACTTACTGTGGACAGCCTAATAATAAAGGCAACAAGCAGTTTCGTGATACTCTGTAAAGAACCTTGCTATGAGAAACAGTTTGAACTTACCAGGTTTTGTTAGAGGAGATTGGCTTGTAGATCTGTATGAAAGCAGTTGTGAGCTGTGGATGGAGGGGGAGCACACTTTGTGTGTCAAAGCTCTTCCAGTTCCCAGCATTTGATACAAGGGTCATGGTACTTGGTGAAGAAAATCCTTACAACTCCTTGCTTATCTGCTTCAGCCATCACACAAGTTGCAATTCTGGAGTTCGTTCCAGTACCTAAAGGGGGCCTAGAAGAAAGCTAGAGAGGGACTTTTTATAAGAGCACGTAGTGATAGTACAAGTTTCATTTTAAACTGAAAGAGGATAGATTTAGATTAGATACAAGGATTTGTGAAGATGGTGAGACACTGGCACAGGTTGCCCGAAAAAGCTGTGGCTGCTCATTTCTGGCAGTGTTCAAGGCCAGGTTGGATGGGTCTTTGAGCACCTGGACTAGTGGAAGGTGTCCCTGCCCCTGGCAGGGGGTTGGAACTAGATGAGCTTTAAAGTTCCTTCTAACCCAAGCCATTCTATGATCCAATGTTTGAATATAAAAGTGTCTTAATGCAGCCTATGTCATAGTTGCCAAGGCTTTTAAATTATTTGTTCAATATCTTCTGCAGCAGATGTTAGTGTTATTCCTTAATAATTTTCTTTCTTCTGCCCTTTTGTGTATTTATGTCACACTAACTTCAGCAGATTTATGTGTTCATAGGAAAGAAATGTGATTTATCAGGTCACTCACTTTCTTCACTTTCCCTTCCTCACCCCTGTTTTTAATAGCTTGCAGACATTTTTGCTAGATGGCAACTTTCTCCAGTCCCTTCCTGATGAGTTGGAGCATATGCATCAACTCAGCTATGTGAGTCTGTCCTTCAATGAGTTCACCGACATTCCAGGGGTGCTGGAGAAGCTGACTGCCATGGATAAGCTCTGTATGTCAGGAAACTGCATGGATACCCTGAACCTACAGGTGTTAAAAAAGATGCCTCATATTAAACATGTGGATCTAAGGTAGGTATTTGGAAAAGGGGAAGACTAAGTGGATGTCAGTCACTGGTGTTGAAACAGTTCCTCCTCGGCTGTCAGAATAGCCCCTGGGTGCGGATCTCTTGGGTTCGTCCGTAGGACTGTGTTTCTGGTGGTATCACAAACTGACAGCACTTGCTATGACTTAGCACTCCTCTTTGACGATAAGGTAGTATTTAGGGAGGATCAATAGGAAAATGAAATTAATATTTAATATTAATTAATATTTACACTGAAAGATTAAACAAGACTGTATAGGACTCTGGTGATTTCTGCAGTTCTTGTTGCTGCAGTGTTAATACAATGTAAATGATAGTCCCTGACCTAAAAAGCTGTTGTCTGAAATGTTACAGGTGCATGAGATGAAGGAAAGGGCAGTGAAGGTGGAAGAACAAAAATAGATACTTTAATATTGCTTGGTATGTTAAGAAGCGTAGTCTAACATGAGTAACAATATTTTATTGATACCTTCACAGAGCCTAAACAGATCCTTACTACAAATGGCCCTAAAATGAGGTGGTTCTTTATTCTTATGGTCTTCTGCAATCAACTGAGCAAGGCACAGTTCAGAGCCTGGACCATGAGGTCCAAATAGTGATGAATTTTGGAACTGTTTAATTAAGCTGTTCAAGCAAATATTTAATGTACTGTACTGTTATGTAGCTGTCAGACTTGGCCATCAAGGAAGCGGCAGCGTAAGTTAAGAAAACAGCTAAAATAGATGGATGAATTCTGAAGCATTTATGGTGGGGTTAAAATATGCCTGTGTGTTTATGTATGCTAAAAGTAAATAAATAGGACTCAGAGTAGGGATGCTGTGGCTGAGCTGCCCTTGAGTTCCAGTGGTGCAGTTTCAGCCCTCTCATTGTCTGTTGAGCAGTGAATGTTGGTTCTTGGTAACACTACCTGGAATAGCAAACGTCAAAGACGTTCATAAACTGTACTTGCTGCACAGTGAAGGGCTTTGCTTAAGTGAAATCAGAAGGAAGCACTGTTTGTAAATGGAAAATGGAAAAAGGCTGTGGCATTGCCGGGGAAATAGTACCCATTTTCTTTCACCTGGAAAATGTAGCTAATCTGCAAACACAACTGTTACACAAAGGGAAACTCTTAGAAAGCAAGAGCAACAGTAGAACTGTAGGTGTTTGCCCTTATCCTCAGTAAGGGAGGCTTAATGGGCCAGCAGAGGTTACTAAAATGATTTTAGTGTTCTGATCAGAGCTGGGAATTTGAAACTGAACACTTTGGAGTGCTTGCAAGTCTCAAACATTGCAGGGTTATAGATAATATCATAAGTTGAAACTTCTGCAGAAGTTGCTGAGCACTGGCAATGGCAGTGCACTGCAGTGAAGATGTGATAAAACCTGTACTCTTTGTTTGACAGACCCACTTGTCTTGGGTTTTTGCTTTGTTTACTTTATACACCCATTTTCAGGTCTCTGAATTTGCTTGCTGTGGAACAGGATGATGTGAGAGGCGAATATATGGGAATTCATAAATCTCAATTTGGCCTTTCAGTAAGACAGGAGACTCCAATATCTGTAGGTTACTTGTATGTGCCAGGCTGTTCCAGCAGATGTTCCTGATAGGCCAGCAGGATCTGTAGAGATTTTGTTCTTTTCCAAACTGTTGGGCACAAATAACAGCCAGATCGTCTTTTATTTTTATAGACACAATAATAGTAACGCACCTTTTTGCAGAGCTTTTTGTCAGTAGTTTTCAAAGTAGTTTTGAAAGGAACTTGGTGTCATCATTCCATTGTCATGATGGATAAAACAAGTGAGAGGATCCATCCTGCTTTTAAAGTACCATAACGAAGGGGAATATATTTAAATTAACCTTGATGATGAACCTGGAGGCATGCTATTTTAATTCCATGCAGCTACTTGTAGAGTGAGCATTGTTTTGTCAGCAGGAGCCTGCTGTGTAACTATACTTAATCTCCTTTCTTTTGTCTGCAAGATTGAATTCAATTAGGAGATTGGAAGCCGGTGAAGTAGATTTTCTGCATCATGTGACCCAACTGGATCTGAGAGACAACAAACTTGGGGAGCTGGATGCAACAGTTTTTAACAACGTTGAAGTGTTACACTGTGAACGAAATCAACTGGTAACCCTCAAAATCAGTGGATATTTTCTCAAAGCGCTGTACGCTTCCTCAAATGGTAAGTGCATTTTCAGGGCAGGATTTGTGCCTGGTTCTCTGTGGGATGCTTGTGGAGAGCAGTGCATATATCGGAGTGCATGTAATCGGGAGGAATCAGGAGGCTCTGGACATGAGACTTGGATAAAAGGGTTTCACGTGTGCTGTGTCAGTTGTGACCTTCAGAAGTGACTTCCGAATAACACTTAGCTACTGCTTTAGAGGTGTGAAAACTGTGAAAAACTTAGCATTTGGGCTGAAATTCGTCTCTGTATCAGCCAGGAGGGGTCTTGAAGTTGTCAGTATTTGTGTTGTGTTAATGTGTTGCTTTACTAAGGTAAATAAGGCATTTATTGCTTCTCCCCGGAGTTGGGAATTTTTGAAGAAGTGGCCGTTTGTAAGACAAGCTAAAACAACATGCATTTTTGCTGTTGCCTCTAGCTGCTTACTCTGGCCGGAAAGCTACAAAAGCTGAGTAGCTTCATTTGTATTTGATAATAAAAGTAATGGAGGCTTTTCCAGTTGAATAACTTGTGTGTTCCATGAATGGGATTTGTTTGATCTGTCTCTAGAAGCTGCTGCTACTAAGCTGCCATTACTTAAAAACCTCAGTTTTCACTACCATTATTATTTTTTGGAGTAGTTTGGTATGGAATAAACAAAATGCAGGCTCGGAGACCCACGAATTTGATGAGCATTCTGAACTGCCTTTAAAAGGCTGTCATCTTCATGATATCCAAGCCTGTGCCTTCGTTAAGTATTTATGCCAGGATCATTGTAGCTGAGAAAAGTTAACATAATCTGAGCATGTGCTGTGCAATTAGGGCTGAGAACCCAAGTCAGCTCATGTCTTGCAATCACCTGCCTATTTGGTCTTGATGTTTCTCCTGGCTGTCCTCTCTTTGCATCCTCAGCCACTTTGTTTTAGTCTCATATTCCAAAGCAACGATTATGCTTCTTGCACGTTCACATTAGTGGATTTCCTGTAGGCTTAAATAAATGTCTGCTGGTTTTGTTTCAACCCTAATGCTAAGCACTGGCTACCTAAAAACCTTAGATTACTAAAGCAATCAAAATATAACATTGCTACCAGTAGTTGAGGTGCTGTGAAAGGTCTTTAAGGCTGCCTGAAACCAGGAAATCCACAGGCATGCCAAGGCACATGTAATCTGTTGAAAAATACTCTGGATCTTGCCATGACCTGGGGGACCCTGCGGTATTCTGTAGCTTGCTGTTCCAGACTGGGAAATCTCCCTTCCCATGCCTGTGCCATTTTCACTGACCAGTGAAAAACGTAGAGCAGGTTTGTGACTGACTATTCTGGGCAGAGGATGGCGGAGGTGAAGTTACAGCTCTGGGACAGAAATGGAAAAATGAGAATTTGGCATGAAACTTTTAAAATCCTCTGGTTTCTCCTCACTGATCAGTTACGCAGTGTGTCGTAGCAAGTACAGTATAATATAGCAGATGTACTTACACATAATAAAGAAAGAAAATTCAGTTCACAAAGGTCCAGATCCTCAGAAGTTTTTTAGGTTACTGACTTGGTCTGAAGTCTCTGGGTGTTAGCTGCTTAAACTAACTCACGTGGAACAGCCATTTACGTGCAAATCTTTCTCACTATTTTTTCTTAAATATATTTTTTCTCCTAGAACTTGCTCACCTTGATGTGTATCCAGTTCCTAATTGCCTGGCTTATATGGATATTTCTAGGTAAGAGTATACTTTTTCTTGGGCCTGTTAAATACACATTTATAGGTACATTTATATCAGATTAGGCTTATGGAAGAATGACAGGAATTTGGCCTTGAGATGTAGGAATGATTTTCATAGTTAGAGGATGGGCTTTTTTCTGCTGGGCAGTTCTTACCTGTTTCCTTTTTATAGATTTATTTTTCTGGTTTTTTAGTACCAAAAGTAAAACATACCTTTATAGTTAAAGGAAAAGTTTCCCTAATTTAATGATTTCCTATCTTATAGAGATATAACATAATGATTCAAATGTGCACCAGTGAGAGACATGTACAGAAGTTACTTTCTGGATATGTCAGTCATAAGCCCAGCATAGGTGTAATGGTGTGATAGTTTACTTCTCAGTTTAGCAACTCCTGCAAGTCATGGTTGTTCTTTGCACCATGGCTGCTGTAGGAATGTCTGCAGTTGCCATTTAAATACATCCATAAATCTCACCTGTTAAGGGAGATGGGATAAGGAAAGAAATGGGAAAAGAAGTGTGTTAGTTTGTTTCACAATTTAAGGACTGAACCAGGAAAATACTTTATAAATGTGCTTGATGTCTGTCTTATTTAAGGAATTACTCATCTGCACCATTGAAGGGATAATCTCATTAATTAAAAAGCATGCTTAAAGCATGCTTAAAGCACTTTTAAGCTGTTCAGGGTGATTGTAACAATTAGTGAGTTAACCTGGGCAAGTGGCCATCAACTTCTAAGTTTCATCAACCATGAGTTAGTTATTTGCATTGTGCACCTAAATGTAACACAGGTGCGACTAAATAAGTGTGATTTATTGAAAAGCATTCTTTGTAAAGCTGTGTTCTCCATTTAGCTGTAAATGAAATTGGTGTAGAATGCATGATTCTGATCACAAACCCCTTTTTGTGCTGCAGTTCAATGATGGCATGCTAACTAAGCAGGCAGAGCATCTTCAGCTTCTTGGCTCACTTGAAATTAGGGAAATCCGAGACCAAAAAGGAAGTTATCCGAGGATAAGAGGGGTTGGGATGCTATCACATATTTTGGTTAAAGGCTATTGCATGAATAAACTATAGGATGAAAGTATGTGAATGAACATAAACATTGGTTTATGTTCATGCTGTGTTAAGGGTCCTATTTCCAAACTTCAAGTCTGAGTGCTTGAATATTATTGCATGCCCAGTTTTGCATTGTGTATGCTAAGTCAAGTAGTGGTTATGTGAATGCGCATGCACACAATCTCCTCCATGCATTTTGTGCTGCTAGTTTTTGTCTCTAAGGCAGGATACATGGGTATGTTTTCTGTGCAATATTTGGAAAAACTTGCCTCTAAGAGCTTAATTTTCAGAAGGGTTAGTTTCTGTGAAGACAAATGCAAGAAAAGGAAAACAACTTCTAAGATACACACTAAAAAGATTTTGCTCTATTCAGTGAGACAGCTGAAGAGTGGTAGAAGGGTTTCAGGGTTGAATTTATGGGGGATCGAAGAGGTGTTTTAACTGTGTAGGGTGTGAATATTTTCTGAGGAGTATCTCACAAATTTTCTTGTCCATGGACTTTTTCAACCTCAGTACCCTTGATACTCTGAATACTTCTTCCCCAATAATTTGGAAGCAGCTTTTTTCATTTTCTTAGTGGCTGCACATCTAGCGAGATAATAATGCTGTTAGCTTTCTTGCCTCCTCACTCGACCTTACTGCACTGTTAATGCCCTTAGAGAAGGAGAGCTGATAACAATCTCATAGGAAACATACTATGTAGCAAACCTGTTTCCTGCAGGTATCTGAGTCTCTCTTAAGGCTATATTATTAATAGCCTTTACATCTTGATTATCGTTTAGTTACACCTCTTTGTTCTTTATTCATAGGAATCACCTGGAAAACCTGCCTGAGTGGGTGTGTGACAGTAGGAAACTGGAAGTGTTGGATGTTGGCCATAACCAGATACGTGAGCTGCCTGCCCGGTGAGTCTTGCAGACCAGTTGCACAATGTGGAACAGGATAAGCAATTCAGAAATAATTGCTGATTCAGTGTTTAGCTTGTTCCAGTGACTGTCAGGCCGTTTTATCTTTTGTTTGATTTTATTTTTACCTTGTGGGATGTCATCATGCCTTAAGCTTCCACCCAGCCTTTCTTCTTTTACTTTCATGCAAAGAAAGCAGTGCCTTTGAACTCCATGTAGAAGTTTTGAAGCTGTTCATGTGGCTGTTCAGGCAGAACAGCCTTCATTTTTAATACTGAATATTAAATATTTACAGCCGTATCTTTGCATGACAGAGATACAGAAATTGTAACTCGTTTGACTGGAGCCTAGAGACTCCAGTTCACAGTGCCGTTTGAGGGATAAAGGGTTGAGAGGGTAAAACCTTATCAAGGAAGCAAACTCCTGCAAGTAGAGCAATTGCATTCACTATCAAGATGATCTCTTTTCCATGAGTCTAAACTTAAAATTCATAAATACAAATGCTAGGAAAGCAAGTGAACAGGAAGGAAAATAGCGAGTTTAAATAATGAATGACATCTATTAGATGTTTTTTTATTTTCTAGAGAGACCTGTTCCAGGGAGTATACTGGTCAGGCTGCTCTGTATGCTTCAAAAGAGATGTAGTAAAAGGAGAAAACATTAGGCACAAAGGGAGAAATTATCTGGAGATGTGCAGAGCCGTTGAAGATTGTAGACAGCTAGTATGTGGTAAGCTATTACATATTTTCTTTAAAGAGCTGTAGAGCATGGAGGAGCATCAGAAACCAAAAAGGATAGTTTTGTCTGGGTCAGGTGAATGTGCCATATGGTGCAAACTGGCAGTTTTAGTGTCAGAAATGAGGAAAGAATAGATTTCAGAAATGTGGGCAGAAAAGAATATGAGGAGATTTACAAGTAAACTAACAGGCTAACATGCAGACTATTAATCCCTCTGTTTTTTCACACAAAGTGAAACTGCACCCACTCAAAAGGTGGGGGGAGCAAAAGTTCGTTTGCCTTTCATTTGCACTTCATAACAGCAAGGACTATCAAGGCACACCGGATATCTTTGGGAGATTAATGATTAGCTTAAATGAGGTACAGTCAACATCCCACTTGTCTCTCCTGCCATCTTATCATTAACCTCAGGAAACAACTTATCTTTGAAAGCTCTTCTTTGTAGTATGTGTCTAGATAGCTTAGCTCCTAATAACTCAGCTCAGTTTTAAGTCCTGGTTCAAAACATAGGCTTTGAATGTCTGTAAAGCTTTAGGGAAACTTGCGTCAGGATTGAAATGCAAATGGCTCAGGTGTATGGACCTCCTGCTAAGTGTCAGGTGAATACTCGTGCCCAGGAAGTGTGTTCATGTGCACTGCTGTGTGCTTTTCATTCTACACAGAATAGCATTCCGAAAACCTAGCAGGACTCTTCTAGGAGGATGCCTGCAACTCTAACCACAAGTTCAAACCTTGACTGACCAGCAGTTTCCTTGAAGGCTGAAGGTTGCACCTAATCTAAACAAACTACAGTTAACACTCTGTGCATTTGCCTCTTGAAACAGAAAAACAATCCTTGAAGACAAAGAGTTGAAGCCGTCGAGATAGAGGACTGTGTAGCAATCTTTATCCCTATTAAAGAAATGGCAACAATGTAAACCAGTCTATAATGCAGTCATTTCTACTTTAAAAGTACTGAAAAAATGACAAAAGGGTACTTGAGCTATGCAGGAGAAATTCAGTGTCATAAAATCGACGTTGTCAAGGATTCCCCAAAGAAAATAGAAATGCTTCAGTTAAGAGTTGACAGAATGACCTTTCTGGCACCAATGAACAAATGTCTGTATGGATTTTTATTCCTTTTTGTCTGAGTTTTTTTTTAAGATCTGTTTGTATTCAACATTTTGTTGCCTTGAACAGTTGCTAAAGGAATTGGTTGAATGCTTTCACCAAACCATATTTTCGCAGAAGATGCTGATGCTTAGTGATGTGCTTGTCCTCAGAACTTTTAATCCCATCAAAAAAATCCAGTGGGAGTTGGGCAAGTGGGAATGCTGCCCATAGGGAAGAGCAATCCCAGCATTCTGGTTCACCACCCAGCTTGAGAACTAGGTGTCCCAGGCTCATCAGGTGTTTGCTTAGTTAAATGTGGTGGTTCAATCTCTTCAGGCAGCCCAGTTCCTTTGGTGCTTTGTGTTACTTGGAAAATTAGAGAAAACAAACAAACAAATCCCCAAAGACTTACTCAGTTCTTCTGAATTACTTATCAAATACTTTTTCATGGAAAAGCTAATTGCTAAGGTTTTGGCCATGATTTGAACTTTGCTTATTTTAAAATGGCACTGCCCTCACCTGTCCAAAAGAAGCTCCAAATAAGTAATATGGTTTTTTTGAGACATTGTCAACCAGTTCCACTTTTTCTCGTAATGTTTGGTGTTGACGATACTGGCCAGTCTTGGTCAGGAAAAGCAATAGAATAGAAAGGCAAATCCATAACTGAGAGAGATTTTTACAAGTTAAAGTGGAGTGAAACAAAAATGGTTAAATAATGAAAACTTAATAGATACATTTATCACAGTATGGTTAAGTCTTTTCACCCTGTGTTGAGCTCTGGAATGATACAGCTGGCTGTTGACTTGCATCCGTGGTCGTAATGCAGACAATCCAGCCAACTGAGATAACTGTTAACACTGGCACACAGATACGGAGTATGATTGTATCTATCAAGGGGAAAATACTTCACTGATTATTTTGGCACAATAATCCAATGACCTGATGTATTGTAGGGAAGGGGCAGGGAGGCTCTTTCTGTGTATTTGGGTCATTGTAACAGGGAAGAAGATTTTGCTTTAATGCTGAGTAATTTGAGAGTCTTTAAAGCAGGTCAGCCTGATGCGCAGGCTCACCAGATTAAACAGTACAGTAGTGGCAATGTAAGACAGGTGGCAGGTGAGGAATTATCTTTTTTTCTTAATTTTCTGAAAATGGTTCCCATTCAAATTCAGGAGTTGCTCCATCTTTGAGGTCTTTAGGTACTATTTTAAACTCCTTGCTACGTTGTTTATAGGACAAATTTTAGCTTTACTATTTGATCAAAACAGCTGTTTGGTCTTCTCTCTTTACATTGTCCTCTTCTCCCCCAGTCGTGTGTGTGTGCCTCCCACCCCCCCAGAAAAATGGAGCAGGGGGATGGGACTCCAGGTCATCTATCGCTTGTAAAAGCTCAAGAAAGTAAAGCCGATTAGATAAATTTCATTCGCTGTAGAACTGTAAAGGAGGCTTTATGTTAGTCTGGTATTAACAGAAAAGGAATATTGGGGGTGGGGAATTGCACTGGATTATGAGTCAGCACATGATGAACACAGCACTATGAAGCTTGTGGGGTGACTGGTGATTTCACCCACACTCCTGCAGTTCTTCCATTAGCTAGGGGGATCCCACCCAAAATGTGCAATTTTGTGCAGCCTTTGTTAGCAATTACGTCCTTCACTGTCATGCTTCTATATTCATGTTTTACACAGTGCAATAAGATAACCCTTTCTCACTGCTTTCACTCATGAATCATCCTTAAACCTCCTTTTCCCTGTCTCTGAACAACCTTTTCAAGAAGTTGGTGGAGAGTGGGAAGATATTCTTGGATCTGTGCGTAATTAATACCATGTCTGCTAATCAGTTGGCTGAATCACTTTCTTGTAGAGAACTGTGATATCACACCTAAATTCTCAAAGCAACTCTCTGGTTTAGTTTTTTCTCATTTTGGGTGTTTTTTGTTTCTCTCAGGTTGTTTTACAATAGTAGCTTGCGGAAGCTGCTGGCAGGACATAACATGTTAGGAAGGCTACCAGATCGGCTTGAGCGAACGCAAGTGGAGGTCCTGGACGTGCAACACAACCAGCTCCTTGAACTGCCATCTAACCTGCTTTTGAAAGCAGACAGGTACATAAAGAAATTTGATCACGACTTGCATGTGAGGAACCTTGCTTTGTGTGTTACTTCCTAGCTGAAAGGGTAATCTGAGGTTCCCCTAATTCGAAAGTTGCCAAGGCTTGTGTGGTAAGAACAGATGTCAGCCCAACTCACCAAAACACATTCTTTTTATTCTGGTTTTATTGCCTTATATGGTTGCTTCTTTTTCCACACCAAGCTCCTTCTGAACACCTACTTCTTGAAATCTAGCTGTAAAGTGAAGCACATGCTATTTTCTACTACATACACTGAGATGGGTTAGTGGCAGTTTCTTTAAATACGTATTTCTTAGGCTTGTTTGATGGAGTGTGAAAGCTTTTCTTCCCTTTCAGTCAGAGGCTAGAACTTATTTATACCTGTCAAACAAAACAAAATCTGTGCATAAGGCTGTCAGAATAACTCAGTTATTCCCCTGTCCTTGCTTTGTGAATTTTTTATGCTTTTTAAATGTTTGTCACTAATTTAGCTTGTGTCGCCACTTGATTTGCTTTTCTGGATTCTTATTTTCATGCTGCTATTTCTTTAGAGTCTTTATAATCCTTCTTCCAGGGTATGAATATATCCTAGAAAGTGGTTGTGATTGAAATATGGGAGGTAGCATTGTCTGGGGATGGTGGATGGGCTTGCCCTGCTTGGTGTCAGTATTCTTTGCAGCCGTGCACTTCCACATATAGTCATGGGATTTCTGAGTGCTCAACCCATACATAATTTAACAGACAGGGAGACCGAGTGCTGTAGGGTTTTATTTCTGATCTTAGCTGTGACGAAAGGCATGCATAGTTGCTGGATTTCTTGAGAGGTGGAGAAGCAAAAGTTGTGGTGATCTCACTGTCACAGCTCCTCTCACAGTTAAGAGTATTGCAAAACCCCTAGTTTTATACTGTTGTTCATTCTGTTATAAACTTCTGGTTAAATTTCCTGGGATTCACAGTGTTGGGAGTTGGAGAATTAGGTTGGTGGTTGAGATGGTTTCTAAATAAGCTCTTGACTTACTCTTGAGCAGTCATGTTCTGTGGAATTTGTAATTTAGGTTAAAAGTTACCTTTCAAAAGGGTTGGGGTTACTAAGACAGGGTTTTGGTTCTGGAAACCTGTCTGACATTTCAGCCTTGATTTGCTTTAAAGAGCCTTTAGGATATTTTTGTACCTTGATTATTTAATTTTTTTTTACAACTGTTCCATACGTGTCCACACAAGTCTGTGTGGGATACCACCTTTGGAATAAATTGATTATCAGCAAAGTTATTCTGATGTTAATTTACTGTTTCAGTTGAGATTTTTCATAAAAGCACAGACAAAGCATTAAAACTTAGCAAAGTTACTACTGTAATAATTGCAATTATCTGTCACATTTCTAAGTGGTGAAATTCATAGCCTCTTTATTTGGCAAGAATGTTTCACATCAGCAGCTCTAATTGTTTTGTGGATGACTTTTCAACCTATTGTACGTTACAGATTGTATGAACTTCAGAAATGAAACCTTGTAAAAAGCTTTGTTTACAGGAAGTTGCAAAATTACGTCAAAAAATGCTATTTACAGGTCCCAGGTTGAAACTCATATCTATTTGCTTGGAAAGGAGAGAAACCCTGAAGTAAGTTTCAGAAAGCTACTTGGCATCTTTGAAAGCAAAGAGACAAATAGTTTTGTAAAATTTCTACAAAACTCAGATTGTAGGCTCAGGATGTAGGTTAGTGCAGTTTTGGCAGTGAGAGAGAACCTGAATTTTTTCCAGTGCAGCTCATTTCTGTATCAGCAATAGTGTGGTCAGCAGGACCAGGGGAGTAATAATTCCCCTGTACTCAGCACTGGTAAGGCTGCACCTCGAGTAGTGTGTACAGTCTGGGTCCCTCACTACAAGAGGGATATTGAGTTGCTGGAGCGGGTCCAGAGAAGAGCAATGGAGATGGTAAAGGGTCTGGAGTGTAAGTCGTACGAGGAGCAGCTGAGGAGTTGTTTAGTCTGGAGAAGACTCAGGGAAGACCTTACTGCTCTCTACAACTAGTTGAAATGAGGGTAGAGCAAGGGAGGTAGCTGGTCTCTTCTCCCAAGTAACAAGCAATAGGACAAGAGGAAATGGCCCCAGGCTGTGCCAGGGGGATTTAGATTGGATATTAGGAAGAATTTCTTCACTGAAAGGGTGATCAGGTATTGGAAGAGGCTGCGCAGGGAAGGGGGGGGATCACTGTCCCTGGAAGTGTTTAAAAAAAATGTAGATGAGGCCCTTAGTGACATGGTTTAGTGGTGGCCTTGGCAGTCCCTGGGTAATGGTTGGACTTGATGATCTTAAAGGTCTTTTCCAACCTAGTTGATTCTATGATTTATCTTTTTAAACTAAGCTACAAAACCGTAGACAGCTTTTCTTTCTTTTTGCGTGATGCCAAAACAGGAACAGGCTAAAGCCAGGACTGGGAGTAGATTTCCAGAAGTTTGTTACACGTGTGCTGCTAAGAGGTAGAATTAAAAAATATATCCTGAATAACAGTATTAAATGGCTGATTCAGGCTAGTGGATTTTTTTTCTTCCCCTCTGAAGCTTCGATATTGTGTAGCTTTTGAGCAGTACAGGGCACATTTTTTCAGTCTTCTACGGGTGCTAGCAGTGTCATGTACAGTGTCATCACAGGAGATGAACAGAGTTTACCCATCCTGCCATCTCATCAGCATTGCAGCCTCCCTCGCTTGTGATGATAATAGAAGCAGTTGGCTTGGGTGGACTTTTCCTCCTTGTTCCCTACCCCTTTACTGTCTTGGCTTGCAAATGGCTTGTCCTTGCTGGTGCTCCTATGACTGCTGCAAAAGGGGTAACTGTGAAGGAAAACAAGATTAGTACACAATGTCTGAGTTTTAAGTTTGGAATTTCCTACAGAAAACATCTTTTGTTTTTATTTTGTTTTCCAATGTTTGCATCTGTCAGTAGAAATGGGTCTGGGCCAGGGAAAGGTGTTCAGAGGGTTTGTTTTGATTTAAAAAGGTAAAATGATTCTCATCTCCAAGCATTCCCTGGGAAGCACAATCTGTACTGCCAGACGTGCCAAGAGAACTGGGTTTCCTGAGTGGTCTGCCATGGTCTTTACCCAGCATGTAATGTTGGACAAATTACCTTACAGAACCCTTGTCTCTCTATAAAATTACTCACCTTTTGCAGCCTTGAAATTTTTTTATTTTTTTATTTTTGGAAGATATTCAGGTCTGTGCAACTGACAGATGATATCTTGTCTGGATATCTGAAGTCTTATGCTGTGAATTATAAACGCTTTCTCCTTCTCAGTCCTGAATATTTGACAAAGTGGGTGTGAAGCGCCTTGGGCGAACTTCAGCACAAGCACTGGTGGGCTTTGACATCTAGAACATCTGAGGAAGGGAGGGAAATCTGTGCATTGGTGCACAAAGAGAGAATATCACTTTCACCCCAGAAAAAGGAAAGAAACACTGAAAAACCTCTGTTCTTTTCATAGCAGAATCAATAAACATCGCTTTTCTGCCTTAATCCTTCAAAAATCAATGGAAAGGTGTCATTCTCTGCTGAAGAGTATAATTTAGGGATATTTTGTTGGTCTGATTTTTAATTAACTTGTGTTTTAAAGTTACTTCAGGAGAAATTGAGGACCACCCTCTGAAATGTTTCTCTGACCAACACAGAACTTGGTTCTGTTTATTGCACTGAAAATATGCACATCTTGATCATGTTAGCAGGGATCAGGGATTTCTCTTGTAGGGTGGGGATTTTCTTGGCAAGATGAGCGCCACAGAGGCAGCCAGATAATCTCTTCGTTTCTCATTACCAGATGCTGCAAAAACAGAGAACTCATGCAAGTGCTATGGCTTATGCGGAAAACTCACAAGCTGAGTCCTGAACCTTTTTTTCATGCACCTGCATTGCTGCAGCCTTTCATTTCTGTCCACAGCTTCATCTGTTGTCATGCCTTTCCTGCTTTGTCCAATTCTTGTACTTTTGGAATTGGTCAAGGAAAGCAGACTTTTACAGCTTTCCTTGACCAATTTGCAGCAAACTGCCATTTAATGGCATGAAAATTGTTGTACAAAATGCTTTGCAGATAAGACGAGCAAGCATTCAAGAGCTTTAGCTGGCTATGGATGAAAAGCAGTGGCAGCGGTCAGGGAGGTTTAAAAACGGAGACACAGTGGTGAAGGGTGAGGGTTTGCCTCTTGCCTAAGCTTCCTTTCCAGTTAGTATGAATATTTTCAGTATAAACCCTCAAAACAGCTATCAGACTATTGAAAGCAGTTGTGTGGTGAAGACATGTAGCTGTGATGTGCACAGCTTAAACCTTGCACTTTGTTTTGTAGTGTCTGGTGGTGGCCGGCCTTGGTGGCTAAACCAGTGTCAGCTGTTTCGCTGTCTAAGCTCTCCTCTGCATGAATCTTGTTTTCAGCTTTGTTCAGCTGTTCTTATCTGTTCTGATTTTCTGTTTGCTTGTTTGTTTTGATTTGATTTAATTTGTTTGGGAGTTGTTGGTTTTTTTTGTTTGCTGGTATTCTAGAAGGTGACCCAGTTAAACTTGCTCTTGTTTGATATTTGCCATTTCCACCCACTGTGGCTGCTTCTTTTTGATGAAAGTATTCAGTCCTGTCATGGATGCATGAGAAGTGAGGGAGGAAGCAAAGTCGAATGAACGCAGAGTTATCTCAGTGTTATCTCAGTACTTCCTTTGCAGAAATGCTTAGCTGCATTTGTTTCTTTGCTGTTAAGTTAGGGTTTGCAAGCAGATATACTAGAAACTGGGGAAATCCCGGTTAATGAAACAGCTAAAGATAGGTTAGAAAGTAAGAGGAGACAGCAGCAATTAAATGTGGTTTTTTGGCAGTCCATCAACAGGAAGGAGGTTCACTTGAATGTTTCCGTCCTTTCTTTCTTTTTTTTTTTTTTTTAAGAGAAGAAATACCCTCTTTTGCAAGGCTGGCAAAACTGCCTTCATTTTTTCTTTCTTTTCCCCCCAGAACACACTTCGCTTACAGGATTCTTCCTCACACACCTGCTACCAGAATTATAAATTATTTTAGGATTAGGGGATCAGAAATTGAGGGCATGTCTCTGCAGAAGGGACTGAAGAAGAAATTTTGTGTTTTGATTGCTCTGTGCTGATGGAGATCTTGGGGCACAGGCCAAACTGGAGAGATTGTGATTTTTCTGCATATTCTCTTCTTGCAGCTGCAGTATTTTTTCCAATTCTTATCAGGACTTTCAAGCTAAGCACAGTGGTTTTGATTTGCTGCTGCTTCGCCATTGGATGCAGTTGTCTGTGCTCCTTTTAATGTTGAGCATTCCTAAGCTTTTTGGAGGACTTGCATTTTTCAGTAGTGGTTGTGTCAGTAGATTTTCTTCCTCTGCTTTTGGAAGTTCAAATTGAGATCAGAATCCTCTGGGTTTAAATAGGGAATGCGTGTGACTGCATATTGAGTCTATTTTGTTGAATTAGATCCATGTCCTTGATTATAGCCTATTCTTTGGGACAGTGTTTTTTTCTGTTTCATCTCCTGGAGAGGTTAAATCCAGCAAGGGATTGTACTTCAGTATCCCATAAAACCAAAGGTGACTGATTCTGGACGGAGATGAGTGTTTACATTATTACCCCAAAGGAGAATTTGCACCTTGTCAAAGCTGAAGAATTCTGGCATCTTCCTGCCAGCGCCTTCGTTTCTTTCTTAATCTCCGGCACTCTTTTAGTACTTGTTAATTCATGCTCTCCCTGCTATATTATACTCTGGTATGTGCGCAGGCTGCTGAATTCAGGTTTTTGTAGTGATGCTGTACTTCTTTTCATGAGCTTGTGGTATAGTGTGTGGGTGGAATTGGAAAGGGAAACAATTAATTTTGGACTGAGCTTTAATACTTGACATTCTGCTTCCATCTGATAAGCAATATGAGTGGGATATCTTCAAGGAACATGAATCAGTTTAGGTCCATGCACAAGAGAGATAGAAACAGTTGTGCCCAAGTAAATTTCCACTGCTCTGGAGGGCATTTGTAAGATGTACCTTCTAAGGTGGCAGCTGGCACCTTTCACGAGGATGAAGAAATACGGGAGTGGAAATAACCTGGAGGAGGACTTCTGTGTTAAATCAGCATGAGGGAAAACCTGATGGGCAAGTACAGATAGATGGGACTTTTTTATTTTCATTTTTATTTTTTGGACATAAGTTTATAGCACAGAATTGACAAAACATTGGCAGGAGCAATCTACTGGTTCATTCTGTTCCCTGCCCAAAGAACGGCGTCCCTTTTTAATTCAGAGAATATCATGAAAGAATTACCATTTCAGAATGCCTTTACCATTTTAATGTAACAGCTGGTCTAAAGGAACATGTAAATAAGCAGCATATTCTTTTCTAAAAAGTGAATTTAATGCTAACGATGTCAGCTACAGACAGATCAGTATGTGACTATCCTGAACCCGACTGTTGATGCTACCCAGCCAGGAGTTGTTATATAGGGGGGATAGGTGGGGTACCCCTCTACCGTAGGGTTCCCGTTCAAGACTTTTGGCAAGATTTTGCTAGCCACCTTGCTTGTGAACCTTGTTCACATCAAGGCACTAAACTGTGTGTCAGGATAATGGAGATTTATTTCTACTATTGTTGTATCACTTTCTGGAAGATTTGGCAAAAGGATGGAGGGTTACAGAACAACAGCTCTCCTCTCTACTTTCCCCATGGGAAAATATATGCATCAAAACTGATTTCTGGCAGGAATATGCAGATTCCGGCCCCTTTTAATACCAGTGAGGGAACAGTTTGAAACTTCTTGTTGTATTCCACCAATGTAGAAAGTTTCTTAAAAACAGAAGAGCTTTTGTTGGATTCATTTTTCTTTGAATGTAAAATGGCTTCAGTACAGTAGACCGTATTAACTGCAGCTTTATCAGAGCAATGTACCTTTTCTTATTTGAAGCTTTCAGCTGTGTTTTGTGCTAGCAGTACCTGAGCTAGCCCAAAACTTACGTTCTTCTGAACTTAATGGCCACAGGATGCTCTCTAGGTTATGTTCGGCTACCTTTGGTTCTTAAAAGAAGGTACATGTGAAACACTCCAGGTTATTCTGCTGCAGCTTGCAAGAACATAAGTAAAACGTAGTTTCCTCTTCAGGGCAGTGGAACATGCCCTTTCTTGGGGAATATTTTGCTGCCACTTCCTCATCCCCATCATATTCCTGTGAAAGTTCACTTTCCCCAGCAGCCTTAAACCTTTTTATTACTTAAGCCTTTCCAGGCTAGGCTGAAGATGACTATTTTGTATTAGGAGTACTGCAAAACATATTGTGGCTTTAATGTTAATCAAAGTGCCTTTTTTTGTGGAGAGAGACGACTATCATGCATATTGGAGTGAAGTTGCCAAAGTAATGGTTGTCTGTACTTTGGTTTTAATTAAGTACAGGAACCGTTGATGTGGTATGCTTCAGTTTAATAATCCAGCTTTGAATGAGCTTAATGTATTTTTAGTTTATAGCTAAAGGGCGAAATTGAGCAGCATCTTTTTAGAATAAATAAGTAATTTAAAAAACCCTTGTAGCTGCTTACTCCCTTCTCTGAATTAATCCTCCCTCTCCTCACTTCCTCCTCTGCAGTTTTACCACCCTTGTGAATAATGAATGAGCCTGAGGATTAAACTGCGTTTCTCCGAAGTGGACTCCTCTGTGTAAAACAGCTAACCTAGTTTCAGTTCTATGCAGTGCTGAGAGATTTTTGCCTCTAATGGAAACAGTGGGGTTTTTAATCCTTTGGCATTCCATGTGAATCTTCTGTAGCATGTCTGACACTTACTTGCTGCTGAGCAAGTTTCAACCAGCTGCAAATCTCGCAAATCCATTTCATTCATTAATAGACCTTAAAGGTCAGTGTGGATTCCTGCATGGAAAGGAGAAGTTATCAATATTTTATCACTTAGATTGATGACAGGAGTGCACCTACCTTTTGTGTCTCGATCAGTGGCTGTAGAGGTGTCAGCCAGCTCATTTCTGAGTCTTGTTTTTTAAGTGCAGCTTTGCCCATTGCAGCTGCCTATTCCTGTTAGTTGGTAGGAGCAGTACAGCCCAGTTTGAACGCGGTCACTGCAGACTGGCAGGCACACACTTATTTCTGTATCGCAAGTTCTCTAAGGCAGCTTTTCTGAAAAGGGGAGGAAGGAAGAGAGAGGTCTTATTTTTGTTGAAAAGACATGGTTGTGCCAGGTTTGGTTACTAAAGGATAAATAGCCTTATTCTCCCACTTCTTTCGAATTGCTTGCGTGAATTCTAGCCTTCGAGATGCCTACAGTGCATATTCCTCCAGTGCTGCTGTGATCACCAAACTCCCCTAAAAGAAATGTGAGTCCTCTGCCCGCAGAACTTGACTGGCAAGAGTGGGCAGTGCCCATACCTCTGCAGCTCTTGTTCCCATTCTGGAAAAAGTCCTTTAAGGGAAAAAGAATAATTTCATTTCTGTGCTGCTTCAGTCCTTGCTCCTTGTGGCAGGACTGCAGAAAATACCAACAGGGCTTCTGCTACTTTTGAGGAGTAGGAGAAAGGCACTTAGGAACTACATAGAGATCTGGCTGTCTTGCTGCATAGATCAGCAAGCAAGTATATATATATAACTTTTTAAATTTAATTTACTATTAGTACTGTCTCTTTTTAAAATCTAAAAGGCAAATGACTGCTTGGTCTCAGATTGGTGTAGGGTTTTTTGGTTGGGTTTTTTGGTTTTTGTTAGTAGTGCGTCTTTAGCTATCTAAATACAGAGAATTCTTTTTCATATTTTGTAGTTGCTTTCAGGCCTGCAGGTTTAAACAAAATACTGTCTGCTCCTTAGCCAGTATTTAAAATACTGAAAAATTGGCTGGCTTTTTTGCCAGTGACTTCTCTTGAAGGGCAGCTATATTCTCATGCTTTGTTGATGATGAATCAGAATTCATTTTCATGCGGAATGAATATGGAAATTATGTAGTTTGTTATTGCTCTTACCTGTAGGTACATCTGTTGGAGGTACTGAGTACTTGATAAGGGGTTAGAGGCATTTTGACTACTCGTTTTGCTGATGTGTTCTTTTAACAACATGATCAGAAATTATGTTCATAGAATGCAAGACTTCTGGCATTTCTATCCATTGTTGTGAACTTGTTGCTTTTGACCTTTGCTTTATAGCTACCTTAACTCTTAAAAATAGATATTTTTATTTATACTTCTAGACACAAAACCTGCAGGATGTTTCACTGAATTCCCTTATGTAACTTCTTCTTGCAGCCTGAGATTTCTTAATGCCTCTGCCAACAAACTGGAAATGCTTCCTCCAGCCACTCTTTCTGAAGAAACCCATAGCATCTTGCAGGAGTTGTATTTGACCAATAACAACCTGACAGATAAATGCGTACCCTTGTTAACGGGCCATCCACACCTGAAAATCTTGCACATGGCTTACAATCGCTTACAGAGCTTCCCTGCGAGGTAAGTCACTAGTTTTGCTGCCTCTTGCCCACCGGTGGGTGGGCATTATGAAACGTTTTCACAGCAAGAACTAAATTGCACAGAAGTGTGGTGGCACAGGCTGTGTTTTGAATGTGGTGATACTGCAGTGGGTAGATTGACCTGCTGTGCCTTCTTGGACATTGCATGCATTCGTGCATTACACAGACAAGTGAGTTCTACATGTTAGTTGGTGAGTTTCGATTGTGCTTGAAACTTCCTTCACCTAGACTAATTCAGCATGACCACAGTATGCTGTTGAAGTCAAGCAAGAAGGCCATCTGTTTTCTCTGGTTTGGTTGATTTGCTTTCACCTGATGGGCTTCTCCTTCCCAGAGCTTTGTGAGCATAGCAGTCTGGAAATGTCTCCGGAAGTGGGCTAAATGCCACTAGGGAGAAATCGTCTCGTTCCATAAGGAGATTCTGCCTTGGCAGCAATTTCTGTACCTCCAATTCACCCTGTTTTAATCAGAAATCTTTCAAGTGTAAGATGTGCTGTAAAGCTGATGAGGTACAACCTTGAAAAAGGGATGCCAATAAATGAAGGAAGAGACATCTCTGTCCTTGTGTGATGTTCTGAGCAGCCGGGCTTCAACAGCAGTCGGGAGGGAGGGAGATAAATTAGGGGGAAGAGCTGAGTGGGATGCTAGAAGGTGGGAAGGGAAATTTGGGATGAAGTGAGAAACCAGGGCTGAAAATAAGGGAAAGAAAGGAGGAAAAAGAGTGAGAGTGAGCTGGTGAGCAGGGGGAATGTAAGCAAAATAAGTAATTTGAAAGGTAGCATTACAAAACATTGACAGAAGCAGCACACATTTTGTTCCACAACTGTGTTAGTGTCTGATGTGAGGAGAGGTGACAGTCACTGCTGTGAACAAGGATCAAAGTCTGCAATTTCATTTTCTTAAAATAATGAAAACCACTGCTCTCATCATCACTTCAAAATAAAATATGCATGTCTATTAAAAGAAAAATCCTTAAACTTGTTTTCATAGCAAAATGGCCAAGCTGGAAGAGTTGGAAGAAATTGATATTAGTGGGAACAAACTGAAAGCCATTCCAACAACCATCATGAACTGCAGACGTATGCATACTGTAATTGCTCACTCCAACTGCATTGAAGTCTTCCCAGAAGTCATGCAGCTTTCTGAAATAAAGGTAAGGAATGAATGTGCTTTAGGAGAAGGAAGTATAATGCAACTTCACCAATTCTATTCTTCCCTCGGGTCTCTCATTGCTGTGGGCTAGTATATTTTTGGAAATTACAGAGATCCGACAGCCACTTTCTCCTCTGAGGTCGTATGCAAAATACTCACCCCTGTGCTGCCTTGGAGTGGAATAGAAGAAGCGCTTCAAAATGTGATTTTATGCTCACCTTGGCTAGATCCTGTCTTCTCTGCCCATTAAGTGTTAATTGTCTTCCTGTGACAGTCTGTTTTGTTATGACTTAAACATTTGGCAGGAGCTGTGCGTAATTAACTCTTGTGCCTTGGCAATTGGTTGATTGTGAAGGAACGGACTTTGTTTAGACCGCGCGTTAAAAACCGCTGAAGCTGCAAAATAGGATAGGCCTTGGGGACAGAGATAAATTCCAGGAGCACCAGATTTGAGTATTTAGGCAGGCTACTTTAATTTTCCTAATTGCAGTCATATTTTGCACAACCTGAGGAATGCTTAATCTGTCTCTTGTATGTGTTTCCAGAATTAATCCTGTACTTTTCCTGACACTTCTTTTTGTGGAACGCATTCTTTGCTTGACGATGCTGCAGAGCACTACTGCTTACTTTTACTTGCTGTGAATCAAGTTCCTGCTTCTTGCCTGGCTGTAGGGCAGAATACTTCACGCTGTTGCTGCTGGCCAGAGCTTGGAGACTGCTAACTCACAGCATACAAATCTTGTGATAGGGCGGAAAGTCTGTCATTCTCTGAGGCCGAGAACTGATTACCTATTTGCGAACTCAAAACAACTTAAGGGTCCTTCAGGCGCTCTGAGAAGTCAAAAGGCTAAGTTCCCAGACTGCCATGCGTGCCTCAGTGCCTGGGGTCAGGGAACGCAGCAGGAGCAATAATTCTGTTGGATAGCGAATGCACGTAAAGATGAGCTTTGTGGTTTTAGCCAGGAAATCTCAAACAAACTTGTGGGTTTCTGAATACTCCTCCCTCTTTGGAACAATGGCAGAGGAAGCGGAGGGCCATTTAGAATCAATCGGAAGCAAAGCCATTTTTCTTAGAGGAAGAATTGGGGTGGGGGAGCGAGGCTCTGCACCGTAAACCTTTAAAAATATGACAGTGGTGTTAACAAATAAAAAAGGAGGGTAATGTAAACAGTCTGTCAGGGAACAGTCAACTTTTTCCTTTCGTTCATGTGTTTTGGGGAAAGCAGAGTGTTTTATAAAAGCAGCAGTGTTTAAAGTGCTACTCTGCCACAGCGCTTAGCAGAAAAAGACTCTTGGAAGACCCAGCAGTTTCTTCCTGCTCGTTGCCTATGGTTATTTAGTTCTCTTTAGCAGAAGGAGGAGGCATGGAAGTCACTAACTGTTTGGGGACTGCAGGGATAGCGTGTGCGACTACGTCGAAGAGGGTACAGTGCTCTAGGACTCCATCTTTGTGGAAGGAAAATGCCTAGTATTTACTTACATGAAGTGAGCTCATATCGTTGCTAGATGGGAAGGTGCCTTGTTGGGCATAGGGGTTGTTCTGGCCTCTTGGTGATTTCTCTGTGTCGTAGTTGGTGTTGTCAGTTTGAAGGTCAAGCTTGTGCTGCCTGCCTGTATCTCTTACTTAGCTGAACCAGAGCTCCATCTTAAGTAGGTGAGAGCATTTAAAATGTGCCAAAGTAACTTCAGAATGCACTGCTGAAGTATGGATTTGGTCATTTGGTGAAATAAGCTTGCTTGTAGCAAAACATGAAGTTGTGTAGTCTCTTGCCACCTCTGTGATTGTATCGTATCTGATGATGAATTTTAATTGAGATGGCATTCAAACACTAAACTTCTTGAAGAAACTGTTACCTGAGGTAATGGCTGTTTTGCTTTAGTATTTAATTACCCCAAGAGGTTCATGTGTTAAATTTTGAAGTTAGAGCAGCAGTTACTATGCTGCCTGAAATAATTTCAGAAGGAAAGCTAGTATAAATGTTGATGCTTTTACACTTGCAGTAACTCCAGGATTTCCAAACAGAAGGTCATTTTAGTGATACAATTGTCTCTAAGCCTTTTTGACACACTACAGTCAAGGCTGCAGAAGTTATGTGTGGTCCTCTGTGTTAAAGAGCCTGGTGGATGTCTCTGAGAGGTCTTACACAATACATTTTTTTAGGAGCTTTAGTGTATTTTTATGTCCGTTATTCCTGTGGTCAGCTAGGTTTATCTGTTCACACTGCAGTGTCTTCTGTGAATGGCCGAGCAGCTGGAAGCACACACGCCTGAGTCAGTGCCCCAGCAGACTCTTCCTTACAGCCTTTATCTGACATCAATTTCCTTGCCTTACAAAATAAAAAAGGGCCCTTTTTAATTGTTATCCAGCATCCTGGTGTTTTTTTGCAGTCCAGCGGTTGAGTGCTTGAGCAGAGCTCAGTGACCCAGGCTTGCTTTTCCCACCTGGGACCTGGCTTTACTTCATCATCCAGTTTTAGTTGACCAATGAGTTGCTTCTCTTTGTGGCTCTCTTGCTGGGCTGCTGCAGTGAGGGTGATATGGAGGTTTCTTGTTGCAGTTCTTCGTCAAGCTTATCTTTCACAGGAGCATTACCTTGAGATCTGAAATGAGTAGCAGTAGCATCTTAAAACAAAACTCCCCCTATCTTTGGTAGTTTTTGGCCTAGTTAGATAGGTTGGTATCAGCATAGCCTTCTTCAGTTGTAACTGGACGTAATTCAGGTCTCTTCCAGCCTTGAAGAAAGCAGTTACAAAGATGTAAATGCAGCATAAGCAAATGCTGACTATTAAACCCTGTCTTCCAGCTGGCCCATCCAGCGCGAAATCCTGTGAGCAATTGCAGGAGTTGTTCTTCTGGTGCTGCGTAGGTGGGGCTAAACTAGCTTGCGTTAAAATAATGCATGAGGAAATTGGGATTGGTTAGGAAATAGGCTTTCCTGCTTGCCTGGGGAGTAGAATAAGGACTAAATCTAACATAGATATGCAGAAAGTTCCTCTTCAAACAGTACAAATAAAATCTAAGAAATCCTAAATTGATAAGTGAGCTATCCTCACTAGTGCCTAGAGACTAAGGGATCTGCTGTAGAGTGTTGTTTCCTTTGGCATATTGGGCATTTCATGAGAACAATGAAATTACTTCACTGATTTTTGTACTTGTTATTCCAGCATTGCTCTTCCATCAAATTTGTAATGGCATTGAGGTGTTGAACACAGCAAGACCTCCTGGCAGCTCCTTTAATCTGCAAAGTAATTACTGGCTCTCTGGAAGCAGCACGAGTTGCGCAGAGGGAGAAAAAGCTCACTGGAATAACTGTTCTGTTAAGCCGTCTACTGTTTTGTTTGCGTGACAGATTTAAACTCTGATTTCCTTATCGGGCTTAAATAATGTCAGCAGTTTGTTCTTCATAAAAATAATGCCTCCATATTAGACAGCCTCAGGAGTCAAGATTTGGGTTGGAAATCTGTTATTTCCATTGCTTGTATTTAATAACATGTTAGGAGATTTTTCTTTTCCAGATTTTACTAGGTTATCTTATGCCTTCTTCCAGCTCAGAACCCAATTTCTTTGATTATACCTACAAAAATGAAAGCGTCTCGCTTGTGTCAATGGAAATTGTGTAATGGTCAAAATGTGCAGCTGGGAAAAACCTCCCTCAGCCCAGACCTTTTCAACTCTGTTTTGTTGAAGTTTTTGAAGTCTTACTCTTTTTGCAGGTTGAAAGTAGAAACCTGTCTTATTGAAAGATGTGGACAGTTCTTCTAAACTCTGCCTGCTCTGTCCTAGCAAAAAAAATAGTATCTTTTTCTTCCCCCCAATTTTTGGCGCATGCCACGCTGCTAGTGCCATAACAGGGTTTGGAGAGTGGGTTTTGTTCTAAAATGGCATATTTTTTCTTGTGTGTAGATTTTCATCTGCACATGTAGCTTTCAACAATGTTTGTTTGGGGATTTTGTCATCCTAGTGCGCTTGTTCTAGCTAATTCGTGCTTAGCTGGTGGGTAGCCATCAAGTTTCTCTGTTGTTTTGCATTATATTTTTTCTGAAATATATAAGCTTTAAATTTTTTTCACTCATTTTATTGACTACAGATTTAAATATTAACCCATCTAAGATGACACAAATTAAAACCGTGTTCAAAACTGCTCCAGTATTTTTTCCTTTCCTTCTCTACTCCACCTTCCCTCCACATGCCTTCATAAGCCTGCTTATGTTGATGTCCCTCAGTAATTACTAAATTCCTGAGAGCCTGCTCATGCTCATGTTGGTTTAAACTGTCTTTGGAAGAGGGACTGCTGTGCCAGTGGCTTGGAAGCTCCAACTGTATTTATCTCCATTTCCTTTATCTATTAAAAGACTGGTTTCATCACTAACACTTTTTCTTAAATACTTGAAAATACACTGACCATCTTTGTCTCTGTGAAGAGCAAACAAAACTTAATAGTTCTGTAACAAGATGACACCTGGTCAGATGGAAATGGAGGGAACATATTTCTAGGTATCCCGGACATCTGGTAAGATGGCTGAATGCCATATGAATTTCTTTGGTAGCAACCACTTACTTAAATGAATGGTCTTAGTTGCAGCCTTTGTTGTTTATGAAACATGCATTACTACCTTTAATCAAAATTTGTGTGATCTTGGTAACATCTAAATTCTCTTGCTTTCCTTCTACAGTGTGTGGACCTAAGCTGCAATGAGCTGAGTGAAGTCACATTGCCTGAAAATCTGCCTCCAAAACTACAAGAGCTGGACCTGACTGGAAATCCCAGATTAGCCTTGGATCACAAAACCCTAGAGCTGCTGAAGTGAGTTACCTTACAAACTAAGGAGGAGGCAGTGACTCCTGACACTAGGATGTGACAAAACCACAATACGTGGAAGTGTAAATCTCTCTTAAGAGAGTGTGGCTCCTTATTGTCAGTGGATCAGAAAGTAACAGGTTATGTGGGTAGGTCAGAAATTGATGCTGTGTTAAAGAGGATGACTTTACCCACTGCAGTGCAATTGCTTTCAGCTGTAACTTCTGCAAAGGTCTGCTAGTCTGGTATAACCACTGTTTGGCCAGTTTGATCTCCATTTGACTTCTGACATTAGATTTAACCAAAATACTTACTTACTGCAGCGCTGACATGCAAAATGTAGCAGCTTGCTGCGTTTTTTCCTTCACATTCATCTGTTTGGGTCTGCCTTTGCCGTTGTGCTGCTTTTTACCTCTTCACATACTGTTTCTTGTTAGCCTTCAAGTCTTTCTGCTTTTGTCCTAGCAATATTTATTTTTGCCATATTTAAACCTCTTCTGAAGATTTGCATCTCCCGGTCTGCTTGCAGCAAAGCTAGTTCCCTTTCTTTGGGACCCTCCTTTTCCTTCCTATCTACCTGTTTGTTTCCTGCCCTAAAACTTGTGTCATCCACAACTGAATTTCACCAGGTGCTTTTTGCCTCCTTCTCCATTTGTTGGGAAACTGTTGCACTAAACCAGGTCATCTGTGCACAGTGGTGCTGCCTTGAACTTTTCTTATGTCCTGAAGGGAACTGCACCAGCTCTGAGTTTTCTTCTCAGTCTCTTTGATCCTTAAATACTGGATTATTTCAACAAAGGTTGATTTACTTTTTAAGGGTTGAGCAGTTGCTTCGTGTGGTTTGCTTTTAAATTGTTAAAATCCAACACTGGAATAGTAAACCTCATCTGTTGTACAAGCAAGGGAAACTTCCAGTTTGAGTTTGCTTTTAGCTTGAATCGGCAGATTTATCAAATTAAGTGGAAATTTGAATAATGTGAGTTTTCACAGGTAAAAACAAGAGTCCATGTTCTGCAGCAGACAGCAAAAAAAAAAAAAAAAAGGAGCCCTCCTCTATTTTAGGAGCCGCTTTGTTGTATTCAGGAGACCTTCATGAAGAAGCAGTCTGTAATGTTGCTCTGGTTCATAGAGGGGATGGGGAAGGAACATATGTTACAAAGCTGATTAAATTCTATCAAAAGTTAAAGATCAGCTTTTATTGTGTATAACCCAGCAGACAAGATGGGCAAGCCAGTCTCTCATCGCCTTAGTGTTCAGGCATCATGCCCTATAGCAGTATCGTATGAATTTAACTCCCAAGTAGCAAAAGAGTAGTGTGGCCCAATTACGTGCCATGTTTTCATTGGCATATGCATTGTCTTTAATTCACAGGAAACTTTTTTCCTGTTCTGTGAAAGAAGTTCCTTGGTTATTTGTGGTTTATTTGTTATTTGTGTTGGGGGGCGGTGTTTCTTAAGAAAACCCCAAATTACTATTAAGACGTAAGGTTTTCTTCCCTGGTATTCATTAGCCACAGTCTTTGAGGAGCTTCTTATTGTCTGTACTCATATACTGCACTGACTTCTACGGTGTACTGCTATAATTGACTGAGGGAGGAGGTGCTCCTTTCGCTTGTTTTTTGTAGCAGGCACAAAAATACTTGTACACTTGGTACTTTTTATATCTTCCTTCTGCATGTGAAAGGCAGCTCTCCATCTGTGCCCTGGCAGGATTCAAGCAGGTAGTAGGTTAATATGTATTTTCAGTGCTGGCAAGAAGAGTCCTGTCATGCATGCTTGCTTTTTTAATATGTATGGAGATCTTAGAGGAGGCTCGCATGCTTAGGAGGATGTTACCAAGTGATTTATTGGATGTAAGAATTTTCAGTAGGAATTAAAATGAAAAAAAAAAAAAAAAGGTGCTGCTACACTGATTTTTACGGAAGAACATCTAGTTCAATTGTAACAGTCATCTTAAATTAGGGGTAAAATAAACCATGCTGCCCAGAAGCCCTAGCCCATATCCCCTGCATTGGGTGTGCTTCTGGATAGCATTCCTTTCTGGGCGCATGGTCTGTCTGTAGTGGTGCCACTGAGAGAGCTGCAAGCAGTTCACCACTGCTGGGAAGGCTTGAGATGACTCTAGGCTCTTGACCTGCCCAGGAACCAGGGGTCAGTCAGCCCAGTTAAAAAAGAAACAAACAGAAAAGCCTTTTTGATCCACGTTCCTCTGCCATGGAGGATGAGTGCCTTGTATGAGAAGTGTGCAAAGAAAGTGTGTTTGCTTGTGTGTGCAGTATAGTGCAGGTGCAGACAGCATTAAAATCTCTGCTACTTGAGAAGAGACCTAGGTTTCCAGTTTGATTTGGGGTCAGATAATCTTTTCTAATGCTCTTGGCAAGTTGTGTGTCTCCTGTTTGACACACAGAGGGCTGCAAAACCAAGGGCTTAAAACACCAGTGGTCCTAATGTTATTTATGTAATTTGTTTGCTTTTTAATCTGACCTCGCTGATGCACACATCCTGACTATTAGTGTAAAAAGAAATTGAACTGGATGTGACAGTACTTCAAGTTATTTGAGGAAGACTGTGCAATGCTGGAAAGACTTTTCTGTGTGTTCAGTTCAGGTGGGGGTTTGGATGGAGAAAAACGAGTGCTCAGAGTGAACAGTTAGACCTTTCTGCTTGTGCCCTTTTATGATTCATTTGGTTCATGAAAGGTTCAGGTGCCTTTGAAGTCTGCGGCATGTGGGGAGCTCCCTTTCCCTGCCTTTGGAAGAGAGCAGTAGGGAGCAAGGGGCAGGTCATCTCCCCCCAGCAAAGCAGGGCTGTGAAGAGAAGGGTATAAACAGGGAGGGCTGGGCCCTTTTTAAATCTTTTACTACGCTCTGTGAGATATTTGAAGCTCGGGCTAAAGGCTATGTTGGTAGTAAATTGGAGGGTAGAGGATCAAGGGCCCAAGTAAAAATTGGCCTGCATGACTGGGGAAGACAGAAGGGCTGTGCCTGCTGTCAGGACCGCAGGCTGGCTCTTGCAGGTTGGTGCAGGACCAGGATGGAGCAGATTTGTTTTGTGGGTGTTTTCATGGAAGGCTGTTATTACACATTGCTAGTTCTAAATAATTAAATATTTTCTATCCTTCCCTCCTTTCTCTCTCCCCTCCTTATAGGCGATGGTGTGGGTCATACAGGAGGTTTCATTTGGGTACAATGTAAAGAGCCCAGAGACTTGTTAAAATGGGTAGGAGAGATGTATAATTTTAAAAATTATACTCTAGTACTGGCTTTCATCAAGCTAGTGACAAGTTTCCCTTGTATTTCTACTGGGCCAGATTTGAAACAAATAGCTCAGGGATGAGGGCAGGGAAAGAAAAGCTGGCGAAGCAAAACAATGCAGCTTGACACCCTCATAGAGACTGAGTTATTTAGTGCTTTTTTGTTTTTTGTATACAGGCACTTAAAAGTAAGCACTTTGGATATCCTGCTTCATTTTCTTGTATTAAATGTATCACATTAAGAATGGGGAGGGGGGAAAAAAGGTGTTATCTTCGCATTTTAAGCTGGTCATGTCAGCACTTCAATCCATTGCTTCTTTCCCCTCTCCTTTTTTCCCTGTAGCAATATCCGTTGCTTCAAGATCGACCAGCCCTCGGCCGGTGATGCTTCAGGAGCACCGGCAGTGTGGAGTCACGGTTACACAGAAGCATCAGGCGTCAAGAACAAGTACGACCTGGCATGGTTTTCGTTACACGACCGTCATCCTAGCAGCAGAGTGCCTCTGTGCTGATGATACAAAGAAATCCTTTCTTTCAGTGAAAGTTTTGGGGAGGTTTTGGGCGTCACAAAGGCAGGGGCCATGCCATGACTCTCTATATTTGTCTACTGGGCCCCTGGCTAGCTCTCTACTTTGGTCTTTGTTAGGGAAGTTGCTAAGATACGAGTGTAACCGACACATTTTGTCTGTGCAAGACTCCGGTACTTGCAAAAGATCTGAGTGTTTAAAAGCATTTTCCTCTTTGCAAAGCTTCTTTATCTTAAACCAAAGGATGTTTACCAAGCAAATCAGAGATACTAAAAGAAGAGGCAGAATGGCCAAAACTCTGAATATTCATAGTGTGCAGAGCTCCTGTGACTAAGGCAGCACTTGACAAATAATGTACCAAGAGTCTGCTAGTCTCTGTGTTGCTGGCAATGTGATGAATCTTTCTTTGTTCCTTAAATACCTTCTTAGAAATCTTCTGCTACCTAGGTTTCCGTAGCAAGTGCCAGCACGCCTTTACTTACCGTTAAGGGGTAACTTGGTCACTGGCATGTTAAATCACAAGGATGGCTTTTGGAGGAGCAAGTGCAATTTAAACTGATGTTATTTCAGAGATACTTTTCCCTCTTTTTCTGCAAATAAGAGAGTTGTTCACATGCTGAAAAAGAGGAAAAATCGTTAGAGCTTGACTTGAACTACCAGCGTAGTTCTCTCCACATCTTAGCACTGTGATGGGCCTGACTCTCTCCACAGCTCAGAAAGCAGTCCTGAAATGTGTATGAACAGAGGTGGTTGAAACTAGCTCTCAGACTGGGCTGCGTCTCTCTGGTCAGACTGACAAGATGAAAAAATAGTAGTAGGTAACAACCTTGATGTTCTCCTCTTTTGGGTTTTTTTTTTTCACTAGGCTGTGTGTGGCAGCACTTTCAGCCAATAACTTCTGCGACAACCGGGAGGCGCTTTATGGTGTTTTCGATGGTGACCGCAACGTGGAAGTGCCGTATCTGCTGCAGTGCACAATGAGTGACATTTTAGCAGAAGAGCTGCAGAAAACAAAGAATGAGGAGGAATACATGATCAACACTTTCATCGTTATGCAGAGGTGAGTCTTGCATTTGAAGCCTTTTCTATCTTGTGTGTGCTCAGTGGGCAGTTTGTTCATTTTCAGGTCAGACACCTGCTCTTGCTTCAGAAAAAATGCAAGAGGGAGGAAAAAAGCCTTGGGATCTGGCTGTGGTGCTTTATTTTATTGCTTGTTTTGGGAATATTGCCCTCCATTCCTTCTGGGTGTGGGGAGAAAAACTTCAACACCTCCCCACCCAAACAGAAACAAAACAAAACAAACCACCTGCAAAGTTACTAAATGCTCATGACTAAGTGGTGGGTGGAGGTTTACTCCTTTCTGGTATCTTCTTTAAGTCTTACAATTCACAGTTGCTGTAACCAAGTCAGTGGTATGAATCTCTTGGTCATGTTTTAAATATCCTTATTGTTACTGGCTGCAAAGCCTGAGCTCATCATTTCTGTTTCTCTGGATCAATTCAGGTTACTTAATGCTACACAAATATTTAAAACGTATAGTCTGACTCCTTAGAAATGTCTGTATGCTGTCATCCCTTTTGCCTTAGAATATTACTTGAGCATGGACCTATCCAAAGAGATTGTGATATGGTAGCTGTGAGTATAATAGTAGCTCTTTGTAATGGTTTGGAAACCTGCGTGCGTGCTGTTCTTGACAGAAGAAGAAGTGGTGCCTGGGGAGACACCGAGTGAAGGAGTATGAAGGGAATTGAACAAAGGAGAACGAAGAGGTCAGGGAAACAAAGGAGAAAGCAAATAAGCAGCTTAGAGGCTGAGGAAATGGATCAAGTTAAAAGTAGCATTGCTTATTCTGGAATTGCTGTACCTTCGGAAAGGAAAAATACTGAAGTTCTGGTATCAGGAAAGATACGGAAGCAGTAGGGTGGTACTGAACCTAACAAACACAAGAGAGAAAATGCTCCCTTCCCGTAGTTGCTTATAACAGTGCCTCAGACCGGTAGCTGCGAAGGTGGTTGCTGTATACTTAAAATATTCAAACATGATAGCAAATTTGAGTATCGAGCGTACTTACTAAGTGGTTTTGTTTACTACTAATGCAGTTTCACAGGAATGTGGCTTTCCTACAAAAAACTGCTGCTTTTTTTTCTTGTTTTTCTTTTTGGCTTCAAGTCAAAATAAGCTAACCACTTCTTTGCAGAAATAGCATTCATTCCAGTTGCATTTAATCATTCATTGAAGATTATTACAGATAATATGCAACACTCCTGAAGTGGATTTAAAAAAAAAAATAAAAGCACATTGAAGCTTGGTTTCAAATTCTGTTGTGCTTTCTCTCCCCGGATTTTGAATTAAAAGTTCTTGCCAGCTATACCTAGCCTTAATACGAATTTTAGTAACCTCTGTAATTTCCTTTCTAATTGCTGTAATTCCTAATTACTATAGGAGAATGCCTTAATAAGATACTGGGAAGGATGGATGTTTTTTCACAGTCTAGTATTGAAATGAGTTTACTTTCTAATGACAGGACTCTGAAAACTTCTGTTTTCAGATTTTAAATTTTTTTTTCCACTATAACTCCTGTTAAAACAGCAGGCTTAAATATTTCAAAGAACCTATTTAACAGGTGTGCCCTCTTGTAGCAGAATTAAGAGCCACTGTGCTTTTTTGGTCATCATTTGATTCTTGAAGAGTATTATTCTGAAGACATCACAAAGCAGTGAACCTCTGCTTTCTGGGTTTGCTCCAAAATAGAGTTTTTACAGTTAGAATTACTATTTTCATATTAAAATCTGTAGCTTCAGAAGTCAGAAAAAACAGCTGGATAATATGAACCCCCTTTTTAAGCTCTACCTGTATTAAATTAATAGTCCTCAGTACTTTTCTGACCCTCTCTGTTTTTCTCGGTCTGACCTTTAAAACAAATGTGTTTAAGATGTAGAGGAAGACACCTGTGCAACTCTTCAAAGTGCAAAGATTTTGTTGTTCTAAAATTGAGCAGATTTGAGTATCCACATATGTGTAAATAACCCCTTGCCTGAGAGTTGCACATGTCTCTCTGCACTGCTGCAGTAGTGTCACAGTCTTCAGTGGAGACTTTTGTTTCTGATCCAATAGAGTCAATGCACCGAGTGCTTGTGGTTGCAGAACAGCGGCTGTTTCTCCATAGTACCCGTAACACTTGTTTTCCAGTTAAAGGACAATCACTGTTTTGTTTAAATTCCAGGAAACTTGGAACAGCTGGACAAAAACTTGGAGGCTCTGCTGTGCTTTGCCATATAAAACACGATCCCATGGACCCTGGTGGATGCTTCACACTAACCTCGGCAAACGTGGGGAAGTGCCAAACCATTCTCTGCCGGAATGGGAAACCTCTGCCTTTGTCCAGGTGTTATGTGATGAGTTGTGAAGAAGAGCTGAAGAGGATTAAGCAGCATAAGGCCATTATCACCGAGGTTAGAGAAAAGTCAGGGACTGTTGTAGCTTGCAGCTTCCTCGGAGAGCAATGCACAGCAATGCATGAAATTACATGTTGTTATTAGTAAACCTCTAAGAGGTCGTGATAATGGTATAGATTCCAGAATTGCACTTTTCCTTTCAAGGTGATTTATATCATGCAATCAAGTGATTGTGTGATAAAGTTACTTTTCCATCCCATTGCCATGCTGGAGTTTGGTTAGCTTCAGAGAACGAGCAGCTGTGAGCATGTTGCACTAAAACAGGAAAGCAGACACCCTCCTCCTCATGGAGAGAGGAATTACTGTGTTGGAGCTGTCATGAAGAGCCTCTGCAATTGAAAAGAATGACAGGGCAGAGTACTTGGAGCAATGCTGTCCTTCCCTTAGGAGGCTCCTTGCTCCTGGCAGGCTGACTTTGCTGTCTGAGCTCCTGCATTCCCAGAGCTGTCCTTTGACGGACAACTGTCAAAGAGAGCACTTGCCCAAAGGAAACCTCTTCCTGTGCTCAGCTGAACCATGAGAAAGAAGACTTATTTGTTCCCTCCTTACAAGCTTGAAGCCACAGCTGTCAGTTTTACTTTGCCTTGTGTGACACATGCACAGGAACAGATAAATATTGAATCCCTCTAATGGTGGAGGAAAGGGCAGAAAACTCACTCCTGTATGCCCATGAGCAGGGTGTGCATGTCTGTTTGGTGGGGAGGTGGAATAAGTCATGTGCCTATTGATCGAGCCAGGGAAAGGTGGCAACTGGGATCTCAAACGTGACAAGCTGGGAGTCACTCCAACATAGTGTGCATCACTGAAGCACGCTCGTTGTAGAGGAAAGGGGAAATTTCTGCGCTGAATCTGAAGATGACTCACTGATTTCATGCACAAGTTAATGGCTTATCACTGCTGTCAGCCTTCTAATGGGGAAGTTAACAAGGGTTGGGTATTTTTTTTTTCTTCCGAGTGGTTTTAAAGGGGAAGCTTTTTTTAGTCTTAATTCACATTTCTGTGGTTATGTGCTTTATAATAACCACTGCAGTCATCAGCTGGACCAAATGAGTATAAATCTTCACGTTTGTTATTCTTCTCGAACATGCTATTAGCAGGGTGCAGCTATCCATAGCAAGCTGACAGATAGCCAGGCTTGCTGATCAGACACTTGCACTGCTTATTCTGAGAGCTTGGATTCTAACCAGGATCCTGGGATTTGGACTTGCATGGGATTTACTTCTCAAATACATCAATTTTTACTGATGTTTTCCCTTCAGATACTACTCCTCCTCCCCTTGGAAATGTCGTGTCTAAGTGGGAATGTAGTAAGTAATTGGGGCATGTAAAACATTCCACTACAACCCAGCAGACTGAGAAATGCAGACTTGCTCTCTTCTGCATTTGACTTGCATGCTTCATTTAAAGTCTTTTTGGTTTGGGTTTTTTTTAAATGAACTTTTGTTTCTGAAGTGATGAGCCAGGATGAAACCTCCCAATGTTACAGCTGCAGGAGAAGAGTCATAATTGAATGACCTGCCCCTATATCAAATGGAGCTGTGTGTGGCTTTGCCTTGTATAAAGCCAGATATCGTGGGTGGAGGAGGGATAAGTCTGACTCACTGGTAAAACATTAGTCCAGTTGGCTCTCGCAGATGCAGGAGCGGAATAGATTGCTCTTTGTTGCAGGCTTCGACTTTGTTGGTCTGTGCATAGGTGATGCTGATGATAAATCAATAGGGTGTAGGAGGTGTAGTGCAGGATTGCAAACCAGCCATTGCTGTGCTCTAATCCCAGCTCTGTTACCTCCTTGCAAGTCTCTTTGCTTTTCTGTCATCTTGTCTGTAAATGGCAGTGTTGGGATTACTGCAATAACAACCTTCAGTAAAACACAAGGAGATGCAGGTGCTGTGTATCCTGCTTTGTTTCCAATTTCCTGTCCTTTCTAATTTCAGGATGGCAAAGTGAATGGTGTGACGGATTCAACAAGAATCTTGGGGTACACCTTCCTTCACCCAAGTGTTGTGCCGCGTCCTCACGTCCAGTCCATCACCTTAACTCCACAAGATGAGTTTTTCATTCTGGGGAGCAAGGGGCTGTGGGACAGCCTCTCGATGGATGAAGCAGTGGAGGCAGTCAGAAACGTGCCTGATGCGCTGGCAGCCGCGAAGAAGCTTTGCACTTTGGCCCAGAGTTACGGCTGCAACGACAGTATCAGCGCTGTCGTGGTTCAGCTCAACGTGACGGAGGACAGCTTCTGCTGCT
Source organism: Nestor notabilis (assembly GCF_000696875.1). Lineage (NCBI taxonomy): Eukaryota > Metazoa > Chordata > Aves > Psittaciformes > Psittacidae > Nestor > Nestor notabilis. The sequence continues at coordinate 31,590 of NW_009927918.1, read as the reverse complement.
GTGAACTTAATGGGGTCCCACCCCCTAGCCCAGGCATTTTCCCCCAGTCTGTCAACGTGGTCATCAAGGACAGGCCAACAGATGCGCTTGGGATGCCATCTTCCAGCAGCGGCATGGCTTCGGAGATCAGCAGCGAGATCTCCACCTCTGAAATGAGCAGTGAGGTGGGGTCCACAGCGTCCGACGAGCCTCCCCAGGTAGCCATGAACGAGAACAGCCCAGCCTACCCCGGGGAGCAGCGCTGCATGCTGCACCCTGTCTGCCTGTCCAATTCTTTCCAGCGGCAGGGCTCCCGG
>NW_009927918.1:0-31028 GCF_000696875.1 Nestor notabilis | reverse complement strand
GGAGGGGAGCCATAATTTAATTGAAGTTGCAACAGACGCGCCACTCAGAAAAACAGGGGGCTACTTCGCTGCTCCAGCACAGCCCGATCCCGATGACCAGTTTATCATCCCACCAGAGCTTGAAGAAGAAGTGAAGGAGATTATGAAGCAGCACCAGGAACAACAGCAGCAGCAGCAGCAGCGGTTGTGCACCACTGCCTACACAAGGAAAACCAGCAGCGGCAGTATCCGATGGACCACCTGGCAGACTATTACGACACACCACTATGACCCATTCTATTCACTGCTCAGAAATAAACTAATGAGCAAGGAGACTTGAGTGTGGGACCCAGTGGGCTCGCATTACAGCAGGGTTTTTCCTTATCCTTTTCCTTTATGTACTTCCTTTTCCCTTATCCTGCCACTACAGATAACTGCAGCTTTTCAGTTTGTTAGGTTTAATATTCATTGACTTTCTTCTAGAGACGCTTGACCAGTAAAGTTTAAAATAGTTAACCTTCCCTTAACATATCACGTGTAAAAACAAAAAGCAAAAAATAATTAAAAAAAATAATAAAAAGGTTTAATATATTGCTGAGAAACAGATGATGATGTAATATTTTTTAAAATGGCTTGTTTGTTTTGTTTGAAAAGCAGGGCAGTAGCCAGTGCTAAATGATTTAAGTAATATTGTAATACTGTATTTCTTTGAGAGAAAAGGCTTTTTTTGGTCTTGAAAATGATAGACATTTGTAGAATATGGAGACTAACTCCTAGGAGTTGCTTTACTCTTTCAGGTGACTTAAGTCACTGAGATTCACTAATTTTCTCTGAGAGAACAGTTGATTGGGGAATTCCTGTAAATAGCTCAGTGTTGTATAGTGATGCTTACATGTTTTGTAGCCTTGGCATTAAGGACACAACCTGAAAAACTGACCTTTTTTCTTAAGCGACTCTCTGGGCCATGGTCATTAAACGTAACGGACTGAGTGGCTGTGTACAAGTTAGCTAGAGCTGAGGTGGTGAAGACCATTTAAAGAAAAACCCACTTTTTCCTCTGGTCTCTCTCTTTCCTTACTTTTACAGACACGTTTTGTTTGTGTTCCTTACTGCTGCCACAACCAGCATGATTGTATAGAGCTCATTTGCTGTAGAACATTTACATACCAAGAGTTATATTAAAGCCGAATGCACAAATGAACATGTCATAATTTTTGTTATAATAAATATGAAATTTACACCTGATGTCTGCTTCTATGTCTGGATAGCTGAGCAGCAGCTTTCAAACAGTAGCTTGCTGTTGTTCATCAGCGTGCTGCTCAGTTTAAACCAACAAGTGTGGAAACTTCTTCAGCTCGATCACATTTTTACACTAACTGCAGAAGCTCACATGTACTTTTAGAATTTAAAGGCCGTGCAAAATGGCCTTTAAAAGATTCAAAACAACTCTCTGAGGAATTGACTTGTTTCTCGTATTCTTTCTCACTACTAATTCAGCACTATTGATTTGACCTTTGCCACAGTATTGACAATGCCACAAGACTGAAGAGGAGTGGTGCTCTGGCGCTGTCCCACTGGGACCAAGTAACTCAAGATAGAAATGGTGAAGAAGGGGTAATGTAAGCTAAGAAAAGAGAGGAAAAAAAACAAATCAAACCATTGGGTGCAGAGAGAAGAGGGGAAAATATAAGGAGAAGGTGGAAAAGTGAACTAAAGCTTCCCACATAAACTTGGAGTTGCTCAAATGCGTGGAATGAACATGAGTTCAATAGCAGTTTGACTTCAGTTACTAAGGGCATTTTTGTGATTGCTGTGGGAAAGGAGCAACACCCTTTTCCACTATTTCCTCTAACCAACTGCTCCATTTTACTTGTCACACTTTATAAAGCTGAATTAGTGTGTGATCATGACAATGTGTTGCTCCTGCTTGACATTTGGTCTGTATTTTGGGAGAGAACTGTGGTAATAGGCTGTTATCTTTATGCTGTCGAAGGGTGAAATAGCCCAGTTAAGACAAGATTGCTGTTAACAAGAGATTTGGGGTTTCTTTTCCTTAAATAATAACAGCAGAGGAGCAAATATGAGAATACCTGGTTTGGTAAATCTTTGTAGCACTGTCCGCTGTAGATCTAGAAGATTGTACTTAATTGTAATTTGAGCTTCAAAATATCTCTTTTCTTAAACCTCATTAAATAATGTATTTGAACAAAAAGTTTATGGCTTGCTGGCTAGTAACTCTTAGGTTTTGCTTGGTAAAGCATTTGTGTATATCAAATTTTGTTGAATGATTCATTTTCCTTGGTGTCTTCGGAAATAGTTGTATTTTTTTAATTCTGTTTAGATGTTGCTTGAGGCTGAAGGTGATAACTACCATGGCCTAGGCAAATGAGTACAAGTGTAGAGTTTCCTGAGGAAGCTGGAAAACCCTCTGTACCTTAAAAAGAGAAAAGGCCATTCTCTTCCATGTAACGCCCACTGCTAGCGGAGGACTAACCTTGCTGCTGCCTGTGGTCTCTAGTTGTGCTGAGGTGCCTCTCGTGTGCTGTACAAGGGTTACTCCGGAGAGAGGAGCAGAGGTCGAAGTAGCAGTGGAAGGGAACCATTAGGTGTGAGTTAAACTTTGGCCCAGAGCTGAGAGTTGCCTCTCCCTGCTGTGCCCCTTTCTCATGTGAATAGGAGTATGTGCACACAGGCTTCTTGAAGACTTTCCCTTCCCTTCATTTGAAGGACAGACTCCAGGAACTTGTGGCATTCGCAGCTTACGGGCAATAGTGCAGTTTCTCTTGATGCCCTTACCTTGAAGCATGGATGGTCAGAACTGACAGCCCGCCAAAGCTTGCCCCTTTCAGCATGGTACCTGCTGTAGAGTTAATGATGGCATTTGGAGTCAGGGCTTCTGGAGCATCAAAGTGACAGGATTTTGGCCGAGGACATGCACCTTTGGGTTCCTAATCTGCCTAAAGAAGACATTTGGAGTAGTAACTTGTCTTAACAAGTCATAAGGAGAAGGATTGATGCATTCACAGGGGCCTCTGCATCCCTCTGCTGGGATTTCCGTAACATGCTGAACTAGATCCATAGGGTGGATGGCTGGGAGCATCTTTGGGAAGTTCAGCATTTATTTTTAAACAAGGGCAAAGGGTATTTTGTTCTGGCTTTGAACTGGGACTTGGAAAACAAGGTACAGTTGTTGCAACTCGTGACTTCTCTGGACACCACTGTCCTCTTTCACAAAAGGGGGTTAGCATGTTCTCATCTCGTGGGGACTGAAGCTGAAGTCACTGTTTTCATCTAGGTGCATACGTGATTTTATGATTGTGTGCACAGTATATTTTACACGATTTCTACCTACGGAGAATTACCTGACTCAAACGGAGAAGTGGATTTGTTTGCAGAACTTGGCAGCTGTGCTGCGAGCAAAGGTTGGGGCCTAAACAGAATGGAAGGCTTTGAAGTGGGGAAAACGTAGAGCTGTATTACGTTTATAATCAAACCTTTCTTGTCCTTTGAAACTTGCTGATAGCCATATCTGAGACAAGCAGAAATGCGTGAACAGGAGGTGGTAGATGGCTGGTGGCAGAAAGATGAACATATTTACATTATTTCCTGGATGATAACTTCCAGTGGGAAGCTAAGGTGATATTGAGAAGTAACTGAGTTGCTTATGCGCTGGTATATGCGAGCCTTTTTTGTGGCATAAAGTCTCTTTTCTTGCTTTCTGCTGTAGTGCTCTAACATAATGCATATTGTTGTGCATGAATAACCTGTTGGCATTCTGCTTGTGCATTCAGCATGTGGCACCATCATCTTCTTGCTGGTAACCAGTGCTATGGTGGCACTGCCTTCCTCTGGCTTACTGCTCTTGACATGCACCAACTATGTCCATGTCTATGTTGTTTCCCATCCTGTGAGAGAATGTGCTGCTACTGCAGTGCCCTGTATGCTACCCTTCAAATAGCCTCTTTGTAGCCACTGTGCTTACAACCCATACACAAAATTTTCTGGGAAATTGTACGTGTTTATTTTTTGAAGGATAATTTTGGTACTTGGGAAGCACATCCCCATGGGGGTGGGTGTTAATGAAGTGTCATGCACACCTTTGGAGGTAATTTCTGCATCCCTGACCCAGTTGTGATGGTGTCTTTTGGGTTCAACCTTGCAGGTCTGGGCTTGCAAATGTTCAGTTGGGCGGGTTTGATTGGGGTAACCTAATGAACAGTTTACAGATCTGGGGCACAGAAGGGCTTGAACTGATTCAAGCAGAGCAGTAGGATTCAAAGGAGTAAACAGAACAGTAACTTTAGCCTGGGCAGCCTCATTTCCATGGACACTGCCTGTTGTCAATGGAGAGATGAGCTTTTTTTGTCTTCAGAGTAGAAGGCACTCAAGTCCTCAGGCAGTTCTCAGCAGTGCTGTAGGGTTGGGTCCCTCAGTGCTTTGGCTGCAATGGGGAGCTGTGGGGACAGAAGTGGGTAAAAAACGTACCTTTCGGCTCAGCTGGAGCCAGGATGTCTTCGTGTCTGTTAAATGACTCTGTGCTTTACTTACTGTGCTTTACTGTCCTGCTTTGTTAATTCAATTGAATTGCTACCGAGCCAATTCAATCCAATTCAGTGCACTATTGTTGGACTAATCGATTTGTTTCTTACTGATTTTTTTAACGTGCATGCTTGCACTCCTTGCAGTGCGGATTTCATAGAGTGCTGCGTGAACCAAGCTGTTCCTCTTGATTGCTTGCATTGTGGTGAGGGGTATGCTGTGTCCTTCACTGATGGTGTAAGTGGTCAAATACCCTATACCTAACAAGACTGCTGCTTCCGTGCAAAGATGAAAGCTAGAATCCATCTGCTGCCTGAGAACAAGTAAAACCTTTAGCACCCATTCCAATCAAAAGATGGGGGTAGAAAAACTTTAAATATTTCATAGGTTAAATGTTTCTACTGTTAGCAGACCCAGGGCAGAATCAGGATACCATTTAGGGCACTAGTGGGGGAAAGGTTCATTGTTTGCTCCAACTCCCTGGTTTAAGTGATTGGTCCCTACTTTACCCCAAACCTTTTATTTATACTTCCATTCCTGTTGAGTTCAACAATTCATCCTTTAGGTCATCCCATCTCAGGCTGACAAGCTGGGATTCACCTGCAGTTCACTTGGATACCTCATCCTACCTTTTCTCTCCTGCAGTGAGCTAAGCTTGCCCTCTAGGTTATGACTGAGGCAGACGCTATCTCATCTTTTTCCATATTTCCTTAACATTGTGAGCTGAAGGGAAGTGCGTACTCCAGAAGAGCTCATCAGGAGCATGACAGCACTGCAGCAGTGAGGAAGCTGTCATCTAACTGCAACGTGACAGAGACTGGAATGGGCAGGGCTGGTTTGCTCCCCAGCAGGGAGACCTTGCAGTAGATGAGCCCCTGAGGGTATCTGCTGTAGGAGAACCAGGTACCTGGGTTTCTGGCCACAGAGCCTGCACCTCAGGTTGAGGATAGTGGATGAATTCAACAGTACCAAGGCTGTGAGGTTTTGTCTGCCTGTGGATGAGGTTTAGCTGGCTCTTACTGCCCCAGAAGTTCTCAATTCCAGTGTCTTGTTGCTTGTCACAGCCCCTGGTGCCTCTCTTATGTTTTCATCTGAGGATGTTCGTCTGTGTCAACTTGTCCAAACGTAAGCAAACAGCCAAAAATGGGTCTTTTACCAGTGGTTCTGTGGAACTGCCTTTGGAGGCCTGTGTTTACGGTATGTAGGTGACTTGGGGGACCCAGGGGCCACAGGAATGGGTCTGTGGAGACCTTTGTATGCCCCTGGGGTCAGCTGGGATGCAGCCCTAGAATGGAACCTGGGCACTAAATGCAATGCACAGCAGGCTTTTCTCTCCCCTGTTAGATTAAGCACAGCTGCACCAAGAGAAATATGTGTATTTTAACAGTAAAGTTGTCAGTATTGACTCACAGAACAGATGGAATTGTTTTGCTAATTAAATGTATGCTGTTGAATGCTTTAAAGAAACTTGGGATGCAAAGCTATGAAGGAAGGCTGGTGTAGCAGAAGTATACAGCACAGTGACTTGTGAATAAGATGCTTTTTCATTGTAATCCCTCCTAAAGAGAGAGACACCAGCATCTTGTAAAAAAAAAATCTTAAAAATTATTAAATGTTAAGAAATCTTGCAGTAGGTGCATGTGCAGTTAGTACTTACTTGTGTCCTGAAGAACAGAATGTATCAGTAGCATTATAGAATATATAGTAACATATCATGCATAATAGTGCATTGAATATATAGAATAGACTCATAGAATGGTTTGGGTTGGAAGGGACCTTAAAGCTCATCCAGTTCCACCTCCTCTGCCATGGGCAGGGACACCTTCCACTAGACCAGGTTGCTCCAAGCCCTGCCCCCGCTGAACACTGCCAGGGATGGGGCAGCCACAGCTTCTCTGGGCAGCCTGTGCCAGCCCCCCCCCCCTCTCATAGCGAAGAATTTCTTCCTTATATCTAATCTAAATCTCCTCTGTTTAAGTTTGAACCCATTTCCCCTTGTCCTACCACTACAGTCCCTAATGAACAGTCCGTCTCCAGCATCCTTGTAGGCCCCCTTCAGATGTTGGAAGGCTGCTATGAGGTCTCAAGAAGTGAGATCTCCATACAGTGAAGTACTCTGCTCAAATGTATTTAAAATTGAGTGGCAAGGGAGAGCAAAAATTGCTGTGCCTTTTTGAAGTGGCTGAAGTCATCCTGAATGCAGCAAAGCTCCCTGAATGCCAGCTTTGTGAACCCAACTGGCAGGGTCATTTAACAAGGGGTGGAAGGATTATCCCATTCTCTCATTTCTGTCGGGCAAAATTTGACCATAGGGCTATTCAGAGTCAACTTGGGTACCAGCAAAGTCTTTACCCAGCATTCTTGGAGTGCCTCGACTTGGCCTCATAGCAGCCTTCCAGTACTTGAAGGGGGGCCTACAAGGATGTTAGGGAGGGACTCTTCATCAGCAACTCTAGTGATAGCACAGGAGGTAATGGGTTCAAACTAAATCAGCGGAGATCTAGGTTACACATAAAGAAGTTCTTCCCTGTGAGGGTGCTGAGGCGCTGGCACAGGTTGCCCAGAGAAGCTGTGGCTGCTCCATCCCTGGCTGTGTTCAAGGCCAGGTTGGACACAGGGGCTTGGAGCAACCTGGTCTAGTGGAAGGTGTCCCTGCCCGTGGCAGGGTGTTGGAACTGAGTGAGCTTTAAGGTCTCTTCAAACCCAAACCATTTTGTATGATTTTATGAAAATGTGTCCATTGCCCATCCTGCTGCCTGGCCCCTCTTCAGAAACGGGTACATGTGGGGAGGGCATCCGCAGCAGCCAACCTTCCCCCGTCCTGGTGATCCGTGGCTTGCACTTGTTTGAACCAGGGGCAGTCTCTTTGTGAAGGTAAGAAATGGCTTTCAGGCCTCCTGGTTTTTCCGATAAAGCACCGAGCCCTTGCATTTGGGGTACAAAAAGGCGTGTTGCTGCTGCCTGCGCTGATTGAAAGCTGCAAGAGCTCCCCCTCGTGTTACCGCAGGACGGGACCAGCACTGCTGCATCTTCATCCTTGGAGTTAAAGGAGGGAGTCTCACATCCCTGTGTACCCCATCGTGTGAAATCAGGCAGGAACAGCAGCGGGCTGGAGAAGCCTCCCTTCAGCTGAACAAACAGCAGCAACCGTAGCATGGCAGGTACCTGCTTCATACAGCCCGAGGACCCTCATGCACACCAAAGCCTCCTGAGCCTTAGGGGCGACTGCCACAAATCTAAATGAGGAAACGAAGGCTGAGGGAGCCACGGGAGCTACATCTGCTACTGCTTATAGGGCATCTGCAGGGCTGCCAGGTGAGGAGGTGGTCTTGGCGAGCTCTCAAGCAGTCACAGTGAACGGGCAAAGAGATCTTGATCAGAGCATGCTTTATTTATTTGGGCCAGTAAATCGCCTGATCATCACCATCGGAGCTGAGCCACCACAGTGTAAAAACCTGAATCTCCTTCAAGCTGCTCAGGGACATAGGGCCATCTTGTTGGGGAGCTATTTTTGCAACCTGAAAGAAGGTAACCCCCCTTTTTGCTGATTGTGCTCTCTATCCCCTCTCCCCATGGTGACCAGGAACACTAACTAACCTCCACCTAGAAAATCTTACACTCACTAACCTTTTCTGCCTCCAGCTCTTCCAGTGTCTGGTGGCTTCCGTTGTTCTGTGCTGAGGATCCTGCCCTAAAATACTGAGTATTTGGAAGTCACTGTGGTGGGTCCTTCATGCTTTCAGATAGAGGCTGCTGTGGCGTGAGTGAGAAGTGGCACGGGTGTGCAGGTGATAGTACAAAGCTATGCTTATATCTGTAAATCCGGGTATGGTGGGCAGCCTGTGAACAATGAGTACGTAATGCACAGCTGATGAAATTCCAATTTTTACTGAACAGCTGGACAAATTCAAGCCTCCTTTTTTCCTTCTGCACTTCCATTATCCTTATTTACCTTGGAAGTCAGTACAGGATAGCAAAAAATCAAGGTTTTATAAATGCCTAAACACCTCCATTATACAGTTAGTCTTGTAGTATTGAAAGTAATATATCCAAACCATAACTGAGTTTTCTAAAGCCTGTTTAAAACATACAGTCTTTATCTATGTCCATCTCTCACAAACCCTTCTACATCCTTCTAAGAAACCAGTTACCTGTTAAAGGCGTGCATGCCTTTCCCTCACTTGAGCTCTTCAGCATGGCCTGAGAGTTTTGGGAATCCAGTAGCAGGTGGAGGTCTGTGCGCGACCGGCATCGCTGGAAATGGATAGCCCATTTGCAGCAATGAAGGGCATCCAGTGACCTGCCCATTTTGCTCTGTCACACACCAAAACCAATTACATCAAATGTCCTGACAACCCACAGACCTTGCAAAGAGCCTCATGTTTTATTTATGACAGGTGATGGTGAGCATCTGTGACACTTTTTGTGCTGTGTTGGCACTAAGCTGCTGCAATACACCAAGCGCCACCTTTTCTTGGATGAGTAATGCCGAATGTCACAGCTGTCATAAGCAATGCGGTCACAGTCCCCTTCAATAACGTACTTGAGTCTTGAACAAGAGAAGGAGACACCCGAGCTCTGCAAATGTAATTGAGAGATCAGAGTTACCGAAGGCCTGCTGCGTATCCGTAGCTTTTTTAACTTAGGGTGAGCGTAAGTTGTGGAGGAAAACAACCAGAAAAGTAACTTTAATGAAGATAAATCTGAACTGGGAGTAAAATATATGGATTATGAAAGAGCAATTTCCATTCAGGCTGTTCTTTGGCACTGTAATCCCTGTATGTACTCTCATCACTTTAAAGCAGTTTCTCATGCAAACTGAGATCCCAGTTTTTCTTAACATTAAGCCTTTAATTCAGTTTCTGCTGTTGCATAACCGGTTTGTGATCCTAGTTGTTTCTCCACATCGGATACACTCAAACTCTTCTGGAGAACTAGTGGGAAAAGCTTAAACTGTGATAAAATCTAATACAGTCCAGGAATGTTTCCTTAAGCTCATTAAGAAAATTGGAAAACTTGTTGTTAGTGCTTATCTGAAAACTTCCTTTCGGTGGATGGTAGGAAGGTGCTCAGCAGCAGGAGGGCAATGCCCTGACACATGCAGATCTTCCAGCAGCAGCACCAGATTTACAGTGCCAGATACCTGAATTATGTTGTGTTAAGCCTACTTGGAGGAGTGAACATTCTTTCTCCTTTGCAGCCTCACCCCCCTCAATTTTGCTTTTTACATTGAAACGAGACACCTGTGCCTTTTAGATGTGCTGATTTGCTCTGTTCTGGACAAGGTTCCCCCAGACTGAGCTGCCTTTATGAACTACCATTTGAATGAAGTTTACTCAGCGGTGGGATGCAGAATCAGGTGGATTGTTAATCTTGTTTGTAAATGTAGTGACCGTAACTCTCTTGTGCCCTGCTTCCCCCTCCAGATCAGGGCATGGAGACACAATTTTTCAAAGTGAGATTTTTTTTCTCCAAGGCTCTTCTGTGTGGAGGGGTCTCTTCGCGGACAGTTAATGGCCAGGGAGCTCAGCTGAAGGTTTTGCTCTCAGACTAAAGCTGTTTGCTCCTGTGTTGAAGGAGACAGGTGCAAATTGATGGTTTAAATCCAAAGGGGCTGGTGGAGAGTCTCACAGGTAACTCTGAGATAAATGAGCTGCTCAGCTCACCCGGCACCTTGCACTGGTGACCCATCATCTGCAGTGGGGCTTTTCTCCTGCCAGGCAGCTCCAGTTCACCTTGCTGTCCGCATCCATTTCCTAGCATCCCCAGGGATGGTGTCCATCTTATTCTTCTTTTTGAAGGTTCAGAATAGGTTTGGTGTGCCAGAGGGTTTCCTCTGCACCCTGGTGGGGCCCTGAAGGCTTCTATGTTGAGAGAGGCCACGCCGTCTACCCAGAAGACAACCTCTCAGGAAAGTACAGGTTTGACATTTGCTATCAGCATTTCCCATCACCATTTCCCTTGCAGCAGGTGATAAGCTGATAGTGGTCACAGTGGGCAAGCTGGATGCACCCTGAGGATCCCTCTCACCAAAGAGGGACTGAGGGTGATGACTGCGTGAAGTGCTTTGGTTGCAGGGACTGCTTCAAAGGAAGAGGTGAGTTTATTTTCAGCGCTGACCTGAAGGTCGCACAACAAGCACGCAGGGGGCAGGCAGCAGGGAAAGGCTAAAAGAAACGGCAGGGCTGACAGAGCCATTTGCCCTGCCTTTGTTCACTGGTCCAGATGCAGATTATTGTCCTGCCCTAAGCGGCAGTCACTGCGCAGAGGTATCGGTGGGGCACAGCCCTCTGCGGCAGAAGGTGGGAAGGCTAATCTGCCCTGGAGGGTAGGACCACCTGCAGCGGCAGCTGGGGACGACAGCCTGTTGCAGCCTTAGTCATTATGTGTGTGCCAGAAAATCCCTGCTCTTGTGTTACACCTTTGTGTCTTGCACGGTAAAGGTTTTCAAGTCAGCCACAGGACACCAAGCATAGTCTTGTTACAGTTGGAAAGCAGGGTTGTTTGGATTGCTTTGATGGTATATGGCTTGCCCTTCACCCTGAGGAAGGAAACCTGCTTCTTCCCTTCCCTAGTCATCTGAGGGGTATTTCTTGGATTTTCCCTTCTCCTCTCCTACACTTGACTCCGTGAAGGTGACTGGAGGAAACAGCACTGAGGTGTATTTCCTCTTTGTGATTCTTTTCTGGTGATCTTTCTCCATGGAGGCAGGGAAGGAAACAAATTTGAGGCACAAAGTTTTCAAGAAGCTGGCAGCCACCAGGCTTTGGCTTTCTTTGTGGTCCCTGCAGTGCTTCCGGACCTCAGCATGTGCATGACACCAAGCTAAGTGGTGCAGCTGGTATGGTCCAGGAAAGGGATGCCACCCAGAGGAACCTGTAAGGGTCTCAAGGCTTGAGGAGTGGGCCAGTGTGGACCTCACAAAGTTCCAACAAGGCCAAGTGCAGGGTCCTGCACCTGGGTTGGGGTAATCACCAGTATCAACACAGGCTGGGGGATGAAGGGATTGAGAGCAGCCCTGCAGAGAAGGACTGGGGGTGCTGGTGGATGGAAAGCTGGACATGACCCAGCAATGTGTGCCCACAGCTCAGAAAGCCACCTGTACCCTGGGCCACATAAAGAGAAGTGTGGCCAGCAGGTTGAGGGGGGCAATTCTCCCCCTCCATTCTTGCGCGACCTCACCTGCAGTACTGCATCCAGCTCTGGAGTCCTCTGTGCAGGAATGATATGGACATGTTGGAGCAGGCCCAGAGGAGGCTCACAAAAATTATGAAAGAGAGAGAGCACACTTACCTTATGAAGACAGGCTGAGAGATTAGGGGATGTTCAGCCTGGAGAAGACTCCAGGGCTACCTTATTGTGGCCCTTTAATATATAAAGAAAGAGGGCCATTAAGAAATATGGATAGCAGCTTTTTACTAGAGCCTGTAGTGACAGGACAAGGGTTAACAGTTTTAAACTAAAAGAGCGTAGATCTAGATGAGATATAAGGGATAAATGCGAGGCTGTGGAGGTTGGAAACATGAGGGGATGGTGAGTGCAGGGAGGCAGCTGGGTGAGGAACTGAAAGAACGTGACTGGGGCCGACTGGATGCTCAGGGCAGCGAGTGGGTTCCAAAATCTCCAACTGAGCTCCTGTAAGTAGCAGCTACTTTTTGAGTCTCTCCATATAATGTGTAAAATTGTTCCTGTTAACAGGAAAGGGACCCAAAATGGATTGACTGTGAGGAACCCAAGTGTCCAGGGAAGGAACACTATAGCGATAGTCCACATGGAAACTTTGTGCACCTTTTTCTAAAGACTGAATTACCTTGCAACAAATGAGGCCTTTACCACACACACAAAGAAAAAAGAGACAGAAACAACACTCACAGAAGACTACTGCTATTGCACAGTGATGGCAGGCAAGCATTTAAAAATGGGGCAGAGTAAGAAGCCTTGAGATTAAAATTCATATTGCACATGTATTTAAGGACTGAGTTAAGATTTACACATTATCCGCAGCATTTGCTAACCTTTTGAATGTGTCACTTCAAGGAGCTGCTTTCTGTTGTTTGTGTAAGTTAATAGCAGTGTGTCATCATGTAACCAAGCCTGCATCCAAAATGTGCAAGCTGCAGAGGTAGCGCAGGAACAGGCGTGCAGGCAGAAATGCCTAGCGAGCGGTCAGCTGCGGCTGTGGCTGCGTGACAGCTATCCCTGTAACAGACTTTCCAGCTGGTTACAGCATACCTGTGAAGGTCTGGGTTTGGGCAGAACGCTGGGGATCTTAATTTCATAACTGTATCGCTACTGCCAGCCATGGCTCGTTTGGAAAAACTCTTCACTCTGTGAGCATAATGACGCTACGAAGCTTGTTGGTGTTGAAAGCGTTAAAAAGATGCTTAAGGTATTATGTAAACGGTAAATACTTAAAGTCTCATGTAATCGCTTCTAATCAGAACTATGCTTTTTGTTTGTCTTATATTACCTTAAACATAATCCATTGAGATCTATGTGTGTGTGTGTGTGTACATATATATGTGAAATACACAATAAATAGCTCTTCTGTGGTTCAAAAAAGCCTCATCTGGCAATGACTCTGAGCCAGACAAAACTAAAAAGAGTGAGTGCAGCCAGAATCAAAATTGCCTCTTCCCTCCTCTCAAGCTGACGAAACTTAAGTACTTTGAGCAGCCTTTTTCCTCACTCCCTCATCTATGAAGACCAGTGATCTATTTCATCTGCCTCAAAGGACTCTTGAAAGATGTTCTCTTAAATCTCTTTTCTCCTCCCTGGGGGCACACAATTACTGCTGTTCACTCATGCTTTGCATGTTTAGGTTTGGAAGGACACGTGTACTTTCTGTCATCGTTACAGCATTCCCATGAAAATGTCCGGGGCAGCCAGTATGTTCGTGATTCAGTCTCTTCCCACCACCAGCTGTAGAGTCAGCAAGCTCAACCTTGTCTAGGTGGTTACAGAAGCAAGTGGTATCTTTACTAAGCTGATAACTGACCAATGTGCTGCCTCTCAGGTTCTGACCTGTGCTCAGTGAGATGGAAAAACCATAATAGGGAAGTGCAGGAGGACCAAAACACTGCCTTAGACACTGCAGCTAGTTCCTCCCATCAGTATTCTTCAGGGAGCACATGATCAGCGTGTGCCAACCCCTGTGCCTCAAAAGATAAGAGTGCTTCACTAGCCCAGGTGAAACAGGTCACTTCAGCTGTGATTCAGGCAAGCACTTGAGTGTCCTTTGTTTTCTGAGCAGTGTGGCATAAGGCAAGAGGATGAATCGACAGGCACGGTATCTGTTGAAGGCTGTCTGTCCTAGCTGCGTGCTCAATTCCTTATGTCATGGGAGAGGAAAGGAAGTGGTTGTTAGCACAGGTTTGGCAGTGCTATGGTTGCAACCTGTTAACAGCCCATTGCTGTTTGGATTGCTCTGTGCAGGATGAAGACATTACAATCAAACACATTTCAAATGCAGGAGTCCAGCTTGAGAGACTGATGCAAACCCCCTTGTTAAAACATGTGCTGAACATCAATTTTATTACATCATGCGATAGCGGTATTGTTATATTGGGTGATTTGATACACACTTCAGCAACGTGTAGAACAATGCACTGTGAACTGGTCTCCAGTTTGGCATGTGACACCCAGTGTCTGTCCTTTCCTGAAGCTCCAGCTCTCTGGCACAGCCCCAGAGATGACTTCACACTAACGTGGCAAGAGCCTGGACGTTGCGGGAGCTTTCTGAGGTCCTGTGGGCGGCATGGTGGTTTCTGACACTTCTGTCTCTAATGCTGCTTTTGGAGCTGTGCTGAGCCTTGGCCATGTGGCTCTGGAAGGCACGGACAGTTCGGATAGCAAGGATGCAGACCACAAAGCTGGCGAAGTACAAACAGGCAGCAACAACACCAAAAAGGCCGACGGCTGCATCGCCACCCTGGACCACGCAGTTCATGGAGGTGTAACCACGGCGCGCATACAGCCTCTCGCGCCTCTTGCAAACCTCTGTGGAGTTCACCTGGCTGACAAAATGCAGGTAGAGGCCGACTGCCGCGACGTACGCCACGCCAGCCACCAGGTTGAAGGCGCATTCGCCTGCCAGCAGCCCTGTCCTGAGCTGCTGGATGGGTTTTGCCCCCACGACAAGGAAGACAAGGGTGAGCGCTGCTGCTGTTAAGCTGAAGGCTACTCCGCCATACACGCACGGGGCTCGCATCTGGGTGAACTGCATGTCTAGCTCCCTCACCTCCTGGAGCTCCGTGCCCTCAAAGGGGGTATAGGCCGAATTCAGGCTAAAGGAGCCGCTGCCAAAGCCACCAAGGGACGTGAAGCCTGCAACAGAGGCTTGGGCAGCACCCACACAAACCAGCACCAGAAGGTTGACCATGATTTCCACAAACTTCAGAATGCCTGTAAGGAGCAGAAGGATGGAAATAGGTGTCAAAACCATGCCTTGTGCAAACTGGGTATGACACAAGTACCCCAAAACCATAGACAGAGAGCACCATTCTTGAGACAGTCCCCTTGGCTACAGCTGCTTTATAAAACCCCAAACAAGCACAAGCTGTCGTTCCAGAGGTTGGGCAAAATACCTTTTTTTAATTTGTCAGTGTGTTGATAAATGGATCTTCACACGGGGAAAGAAACCCATAAAAAATGTACTGTGCTGCTTGGGTTATTGCCAAGGCAAGCACACAGTGATTGTATTTTGGCCTATAACTACTTGGCATAAACACACTGAGCAAGAAGTATCCAGTATGAACAAAATGCTGAGGTTAAAGCTGACAAAAACCTAGAAGCTTCTAATGGCTTAAAAAATTGGGCAAGCTATTTATGTCCTTTGAAATGTCTTTACTGCTTTAACTTACACCCCTTTTTTGCCTGTTTGTTAATTTAAACAAATTATCTAACCAGATACAACTTCCGCTTCGTGTCCTTCAGAGATAAAAATCTCTTCATAAATTTGGAGAAGCAGTTCCCAGTTGCCCAGAAAAGGAGGAGGGAAGGAAGCAAAACCCAGTTTATATGCAAAGGTAAGCTAAGTGAATTTGCTACCGGGTCATTTGTTCTCTTTCACACCCCCACATTCAGAAGAAAGGCTTATGACTTCTGAGCTGATTCTTCTTTTTCTTATGTTTTGCTACTGATAAAGGTAACTGTGGTTTTCTAAGGCGGGGGAAGGGGGAGCAGATAAATGACTTTTTTCTGTAGTAGCCACCTGTCAGGAAGGTGCAGCATCTGTTAGATAAATCTGATTATTCTGTGACAGCTCACTAGGGGTCAGACTAAGATTAGTAAACATGACAGATGTTGAAGCGCAGCATAGCTAGAGTTGCCTGTTCGGGAACTGAAACCCCCTAGTGTATCACGTGTGCTGCTCCTCAGGTTCTGAAACTGATTACAGAACTGTGAATCTTAATTCTTCCATTGCAGGCTGACAGCCAAGAACATAAGATGCTCAATACAGCATCTTTCAAAGTGGGGCTGGATCTACAGTTTGCACACAGACTTTCATTTTATGCTGCTAACACTGATCAGCATGGCATTTTCCTCTTGAGCAATAGCTCAGTTGCTGTCAAGGCTGTAATGGGCTTGAAAACAAAGGGATGAAGCAGCACACAAGACAATTATACAGATTCCTCTCTTGTCTTGGCAGATGCTTCTAACCGCGATAGCTTGTGACAGCCATCATGAAGGATTATTGGATATTCCCGTTCTGCCCCTCTTTATTTCCTCCAGAGAGGGCTGAGGTACTGAGCACCTTCCTGCTGCCACTTGCTCTTCACAGGAAGATGCTTGCACTGCTTTGACAAGGGTCTTTGGCCACTTCAGGAGTTCCTGCTTTCCCCTGTACCCAGATTAGCCCCCTCACTTCTCCTGCTGCAGGTAGGTACAGGTAGGCACCTCCTAAGTAGGTGGGTACTGAGCCCATTTTCACATCAGGGCCTTGCAAACCACCCCAGAAGTGCAAAGGCGAGCAATGATAACAGTGGTAATGCCTGGGAAGAGCATATCTGAGGCTCACTCAGCATGTTTCAGTCTGTGTGTGTGTGTATAGACAAGTGCATACATTATATAGACTTCATATCCTAAAAGGAATTAGGTAGAGCAGGCAGAGAAGACAAAGTGCTCTTGTTGAGAAGGAACTAAACGTGCAGTTCTATGTACGCATTCTTCAGAGGTGACGCTGATTTTTGCATCACAACATGCCTTTTCCTTGATCATCCCAAACAACCATTTCTGTGAAGCAGGTCAGTAACAACGCTGGTTACCAAATCTGTTCAGATGGCTTCAAGTATTTCAAAGGAAATAGATGTGAAGCTAAATGTAAAGAGAAATTTAAAACCATGAGGCAGGATTTGGAACTCCTTGTACCAAATTCAAACAATGCAGCCAAATGACTCAATGTTTTTCACGGGTATAGAATCATCACTTTACCAGGACTGTTCAAAATATTTTGAAAGAGTAATAGCTGCACAGGACATCCACTGGAACTGGATCAAATATTTTTTGTTTACTCATTTGAGCTGTATAATATGCCTTCCAAATACAGGGAGTCAACGTAGGCCCTCAGGGCCCTTGGACAGTGTTGCACACAGAAGGCCACTTCCCTTTTTAAGGGCTGACTACTGTTTTCATAGAAACTGTTCCATCAGGAAGCAGTTCTTTCTTACAAGTCTACAGGGAGGAAAGACCATTTGATTAAGGGAAACATAAATTTTAAATATGTTTGGGAAGTTGGGAATTCATGACCAGCCCAGCTTTCTTTTACTGATGTCTTCAAAATTTCCTTTTCCTCTATGACTGGTGAGGCACTCTGACCTGCTGAGCATCAACTTTTCCTGTACATCACCTTGCTGAGCTTTAGAAAAGGTAGTTTTCTCTTGCCAAGGCACTCAGCACCTGCTGCTAACCTCCCCACATTTGTAACTGTCCCCGATCCCCAATGATGCTGTTCTAAAACTTCCTATGTGTTCACACAAATTCTGCACGCAACCCCTCCATTTCACTGAGCTGACTACTGGTACCACAGTAGGGCTGTCTCTCTTCTCATGCCATAACACATGATCAGTGCAGGTCCACTGTATTTTTAACTGCAGCAGTAGATGCTTTCATGGCATGCTTGAAAAATTCCCTTAGACAGGGCGTTCAGGTTGGGCAGGTTTTGCATGTACCAGAACAGTTTTCACACACACCTGCTACAAAATTGATTAGAGTAACTAAACAATGGAGAGAGGTTCATTAGCAGTTACTCCACCAGTTATTTACATCACACGTATTGACTTTAAAAAAATCCACCACCACCACAACAGAAAACGTGCAATAACAAAGCCTCCTGTATTAAAGAAAATCCTATCCTAACAAGCAGTATGTAGAATGAAGCTGTGAATTTCAGGTCTACAAGGAGAGCCAGTAGGGCTTGTGAAAGCAGCAGACAATTGCTGGAAATCCCTAAACCCTTGTACAACCTCAGGGCTTTGATGGAAATAATATTAATGTTCAGATTTTGACCGGGGCATCCCAAAAGCCTTGTGCAACCTTGATCTGTGATAGCTACAAGCTGATACTTAATCCTACTATACTAGTATAAACAGGATAGACAGACTTGAGAAATCAGAAATAAAAGGACAGTGAAGTTTTAGATCTTAGCTCTGTCAGGGTATGTCAATGCACACTTACTGGCAGTGACCTATGTCAAGCAGTGAACTGCTAGCAAAAAAGGCTGGGTTAAAAGCCACTCTTCTGAGTCTGTGTTGTCATTCTTGCTTTCACAGGCCAGTTAGCCATCTTAAGAGTCATAGCTGCAGAAACTAGACTGCCAACAGGTCTTCCTGCAGGGAATTTACACACTTTGGAGCCTACAAGGATGCTGGAGAGGGACTCTTCATCAGGGACTGTAGTGATAGGAGAAGAACTAACCCTCCCCATACTGAGCAAGCAATGAGCCTCGAGTCTGGGCTCCTGGATTTCCGTTTCCTTTTCCATGCTTCTTTCCTGCACTGACTTTCAGCACTGAAAGTGAGAATGGCTGCAATTTAAAAGACAGTTGTTGTTGCCAGAACTTTCCAGATAATTGTTTCATTCATCCCATAAAATCTCAGTCTTATGGACAGTGATGGACAGTAACTTCAGTGTATCGTATTTGTTAACTTTGCTTGAATCCAGACTTTTTTTTTTTTTGCTGTGAGTAGGCTTCCTGCTGTAATGAACAGCAGCCTTCCAGTACTACTAATGTCCTATTAACTTTTTCTTTCCCTTCTGTTGCAGGTGTATGCTGGGCTATTGACATGGTATTAACTGATCAATGTGTTTGTCTTCTGTCAAATGGTGGGCTCAAACTTCCAGCAAAGCAGGCAGGGAGGCTGTTAAGGGTACAGATCCACAGGCAGCTGACCTTACTGTAACAGCTACCCTTGGCTGGGCAGCCACCACTTTTCTCCCCTACCCAGTAATAACTCTGGCCTAGCATTAGGCCATTCCAAGAGCTGTTTTAATAAATTAAAATAGCAGGAAACAATTCAACTCTTTTCTTGTGTGCTGCTGGGTTGTTGGGTTTTTTTTCCTGCAACTTCAGCAACTTGAAGTGACTCAGAGAGTATCTGATGAGCAATCGTGCTGGCATGAGTTTAGCAGGGGAAATAACAGAGCCAGAACCAGAGAAAGACCAGAAACTCTACAGGTGAGGTGAGCTGTTAAATCTATATGTTCTGCCTCATAAAACTACACTGTGGCTGACTGTGTGGTACCCAGTAACTCAACTGTGTGCTCAGGTCTCACGCGATTTGTATCCAAGCACTGTGGCAGGATGGTGACAGTATTCAGGTGTCAGGATCACAATGTGTGTACATAAAGTAAAATAGCCAATTCATGGGTGTTCCTGTGTTTCCACAACTGTCAAATTTCTGGCTGTTTGTGTCAAGCTCCCCTCCCACGAGGACCTGGCTAATAGAGACCTTCAAAGCATCTCCCTCCTTTCCTTTGTTGACTGCACGCGGACTCTCTCCTGTCTCTTTTGGTATCATTTCCCCCTCATCAGTTAACATCCTTGTGTCCTTCTAAGATAACTAAGGTCTTTCATTCTCCATTCTGGTTTGCTTTCTCCCTCTGCTTCCTTTGCAGTAACACCGGGACCAGCAGTACCCAGCCGGCAGCCCCAAGGGGTGCCCGTTGCCCCCCTCGGCCACCTCGACATTAGTGTCAGGACAGCAGCGCTGGTCAGTGGTGCCTGTGCCGCATCCCGTTAGGGGTCGCTCCAGGAGAAGGGATGAAGGGAGCTAAGAGGCTAACCACACGTATTAAAACTCATTCTCCCAGCCTTCCTCGCTGAAAATTGTCTTTGGTTTATTTCCCAGTTCGGGTAACTTTCCGCTTTTCAGAGGTATTTCTTTTTTTACCCCCAAAGCAGCAGACAAGTATTTTGACCATATATAGTGACTTACAAAAGCAGCAGTCAGCCCTGAAAAGGAGCTCAAATGCTGAACTTCTCTTGGCAGTGCAGGTCTGGCATTCCCCAGAGAGTAAAGGCACAGCTCAACGTACAGCTTTGGTCACCTCTCTGCTGAACTGAGTCGGTGATGGGAGGAACAGATAAGGAGGAAGGAGGAGAAAACACCAAAGGGAAGAGAGGTTTTGTTCTGCTTTAAGAAGGGGACAAAAATGTGACAGAAGTGAGGAGGAACCAAAACAATGCAGGAGAACCGAACAAGGGGTATGAAATAGAGACAACAGTTGCAATAGATTAAAAATATTACACCTGGATGCAAGGTATTAAAACACCTTGCTAACAGTATTATTCCCCTTATGTATACCAGTACAAAGCAAGACCTTACTGAAACCAGTACCAAGAATTCAACATTCAACCACCTTCACCCATGCAGGATCAGGGCAATACACAGCTTTGTTGTAAACAAACAAATCTCCCCCCCCCGCCAGCTCCCACCCCACCATTGTTTTTGTAGGTCTCTGTGTTCTTCAGCCAGCGGTGGATTTAGCTTTCACTGAGTTACGTTAAAATCTCCCTAATAGAGTAATGTTCAAAGGCAGAAAAAAACCACAATCCAGCCCTAAAACACAAGAGTTAGGCAATGTAACACCAACAGAATCTTGGCTTTTCAAAGGACCCAAGGGAACTACGCACTCAGAGCCAACTGAATTTAAACGGCACGAAAGTGCCCAACACATTTATGCACATTTGAGATATTGATCTTACTGGAAATTGTTGGAAAAATAGTTAAAACTGGGAAAATTAAATGATTCATGGGCTTGAGAAAGAAGCATTTTTATTATCATTTAACAAGTTGTTCCTCTTTAGTCAAGATAATCACTTCATTAGGAAATCTCAAAGGACGACCCGCCTTGGTTTTAATGATTCAGAAGAGCCGTACATTCACACTCAGAGTGTTGAGATCCAAACATATTGTCCTGGTTTTTTCTGTGTATCATCTTCCCTTAAAGACCTACTGTCCCACCTGCTCTATTCCTTCTGTTTAATCCCCTCCCATCCTCTAAATAGTGCTGTCCAATTTCCACAGGAAAGGGTGGACTTCATTTGTAGAACTGCTGCATCGGCCTCTATCCCCAAGGCTTCCCACCACTGTATGACACTAAGATTTACTTGCCATCAAGGCACAGTTTCAGCACAACCCAGCCCCTGCCTGGGAACAAACAGCTTTGGTTTACTTGTTCCCAGTAGTTCTTTAAAGCATCACTTCTAGCATGTTCTTGATCTCTCTCCTGTTAACAGAGCATGAGTCATCTTCCATAATTTTGGAGAGGGTGGGAAGCAAAAAGTCTTGCATTAAACTGTAACGTTTGCCAATACTGATTTAAATACAACGGCTCTAAAAAGCTGTACATGTATCTCTAGTACTGGTAGGTTTCTACACAGTCACCTAAGTTTCTGCCTTTCAGGAAATGCCTTTCTTCTTCCTAATTTACCGGTAGTTCTTTCAAGCAGTAAACAAATACCTTGGTATTGAAACAAACTTGTGGGAGGTTTGGTTTCTTTTCTTAAGAGTTCAGAAAACAATGAACCACTCTTGTTCCTTATGCCAACTTTCCATAGCCACTCCCTCCGTTTGAACTGAGACTGAGCTGCCTTTAGAAAGTACAAAGATTGAGGTGTTATTGCTCTTTAAGCAATCATAGGTAATCAAGGTAGGTCAGGTTGGAGTCACCTGTGAATCTCAGCTTCTCACTCACTCTACCAGTTGTGGGCTGTCACACTTGGTGAGCAACATTCCTGACTGGGTGGATTTTTCTCCTTTAAGTGAGCCAAGACGACCTGCTCAAGGAAGAGAGCTACATGCAACAGGTAGTCAGTGTGCTGTATCAACTAGCTTTGAGAGCCACTTTTTAAAGAGTTTTTCTTGGTTCCCAGAATTTGAGCCAGATGTGGGGAAGACAAACTCAGTGGTCTTAGAGGAAAGATGATGCGGCTCCTGTTCTATACTGGTAGAGAGCTAAGATTTCCCACTAGGGAAGCACGGGCTAGAATCTAACACATATTCAACAGCTAACATCAACTTTGACAGTATGATCAACTTAAGTGAGTCTTCTCAGTTATAGTTCTCCCTTCTCTAAAAACAATAGTGTACACGTTAGCACAATGCCAAAAGCTGGATGAAAAAAAAACTTGATATAAAGATGTGGGCAGTGAGAAGTCCTATGTGTTGGCACGACAACAGTTTACTAAAGGTAGTATTTGGCATCTGCAGCTCACTTAGCTCCCCTACATGTTTTTATAGAGCTAATTGCTCATGGCCATTTGTATTTCACAGCAAACAGGACTTACCACCAAGTGAAATACTTTAACTTCAGAACAGGAAGGATACCTGCAGCTTTGTCACTGCATCTCGTTACTGCACAGTTTTAATTAGGCATTTTGAATAATTGGGATAATTGCAATCTGTACAGTTCCGTCTAATTCCCACTACTAAATATCCTCTGTCTTCACAATTACAAGATTAAAAACTTATTGGCAGATTCAGTCTGTTAGCCACACTGTATTTAAAAATACTTTGTAACAGATAGGAAGGGGAAGCCATCTAATTACAATGAGACTATAGGGGACCTTAGTGTACCCTTCTTACAGAGAAATACATTGAAATTAATTGCTGGAAGAACAGCACATGACAGCTTTGAGCCCAGTGTAAAGGAGCTAAGCATGGCAGACTGCAGGGGCAAAATATGAATATAATGGGCTACAAAATACACCCGTTTCTAATCCTATGAGTGCCTCCAGCAAAACATAAGCATCCTTCTGACCACTCCTGAAAAGACCTAACATGTGCTGCTGAACGTACTTGTCAAATGCTTTTTTTCATACACAAAGCAGGTTACCTGCATTATGCACATTTAATGATCCTTCAGTGGTTTACAGAAGGTCTTCTACTCCAGTCCAATGCCTCTTGCAGACCACGACTTTCCCACAACATCTCCTCAGCACTGGAAGGGATACAAGTGCTCTACAAAATATTTTTCCCTTCCTGCTCTCATGTCTGAGTCCGAGAAGAACAGTAACAGGACATCACAGAGCAACATAACAGCAGCAGTATAACAGTTATGAACAACGGCGTAACTCAAACCAAGTGTCTACTGGTGTGAACCCTGTATTCAGGGTGACTTTTCATCTCAGTATTTTTTCCACTCTGTGAGTATTTGCCAGCATGCATAGCTACAGGAAAAACATTTGACTGTGTTTTGTAAAAACAAAAGCTTATAGATGTTTACATTTCAATTAATGCTGGCTTGTTAATGCATGACTATATCCTGGAGAAAGTAATTGTTACTCCCTAATTCTATTTCCTCCTCCAAATAAATTCAGTTTGATATTTCCTCCCGGCTATGCTTGAAATTGGAGACTTTTCTTCTTGTTACAAACCGTAATGCCGTCTTTTTCTGAGAGGAAATTGGTCTGAAGGTTTCAACAATCGTGTACGTTAGAATGTAGGCTAAAGGCCTGATTGTTTGGAAGTGCCTACAATATGCTTAAGAAATTTGACGCTATTCATGGTGCAAAGCTGTATTCATGGCAGCAAAGAACAGGGATTCAATTATAGCTGCTCTCCCACAAGCTGTTTTCTAACCTTTTTGGTGCTGTCTCCCTGAAATGCCAAGTGGGTTGAAGGACTTTTAAAAAATAAGAAGTTATTAGCTCAGAAATGATGACCAGCACTGTGCAGTTCTACACAAGGCAAAGGTGCAGGCATTTCCTGAGTCGCACACTGATTGAAGATGGGAGAACCTTTTAGGAAGCGTTATCCTGGAATTGCATTGTCCCACCTCTTTCACACCAACATACACAATAAAAAGAAAATGAAAAGTTTTCAAGGTCAAATGACCAAGTATCTATGGCCAATTTAAGATCAACCATCCACTCTTCTGTTGACCCAGATTCCAGAGGACAGCTCACTCTCTAGTGGTCCTAATTCTAATGGTCCTCCTAAATTTGCACTCTATTTGAGAGGACGCATAATTAGGTGCCTTGTATGATCCAGCCACGTGATCCTACTTGTGTGGCTTTGCAGGGGTATTGCTCATAAAACATTTTAACAGACTTTTTCCTTCCATTTTCAAGAGGAAAGGATCAAAAAGGAGATGAATGTAGATGGTATCAAACGTTCCTATCAGCAAAAGGGTCAGTACCAGTTGTTTTTTCATTATATTTGGGTTGGGTTCATTTTGTTAATGTGGTTGTAGGGAGAAAAAAGGAAAAAAAAAAAAAAGAGGGGGTAATTAGGGAGAGAAGGTGGGAATAACAAAGGTAGGAGAAGAACGTCCTTTTTTTTTGCTGCTGCTTGCAGCTAAGGTGTTTGAAGGATCCCTGAAAAAATAATTGCCTGTTTCTGAAACTCAGCAGCTTTTTGGACTATTGCTGGTGGAAAGCATGGATGAGGAGGGCTGTATGTGGTGAAGCAAATACTCTTCAGAGCTCTGGTTGTTTAGAACTCCTCTCTAGTATGCCAAACTTGTCAACATGCACAAAGAGCATAAGTATATATTTTTTTGGAAAAAAAACCCAACAAAACAAACCCATAGTGAAAGTAGAGTGATGTACAGTCAGCAACTAAAAATCACATTTCAGCTGTTGCTTTGGAGAAGAATGGGGTACATCACTTGATTTCCTGGCCTTGTTTGATACCAGTTTATTTTAGAATTATGGTGATTGGGAAGGGGGAATTTCACCAGAGTGCTGATAAATCACTGGCAAAAGGTAGAGATGGTTAAGAAGTATTTACAGGAACTTTTCTTGCTGTAAGAACTTGCAGCTCACATATAGTGACTTTTTAGTAAACAATTCATGTAGATTTTCATTTATAACATTTAGTATGACTGCAGGGAATACAGAATTCTGCAAAATGGCTCTAGAAAATTCTGCCAAATCTTGGTACTTTCAAATATTAAACAGGGGAGTAAAGTTCTCATAATCTTAACAACCTCCAGTATATTTTCATTTTTTGAAATAAAACTGCTAATGAAAGGTTTTGTGTTTTTTTTCTACATGATCTCTTTTCCCTCCTCCACTGCAAGCTCAGAGACTAAATTTTTGGAAAATACTGAGCAATACTTGGGGGAAGGGTGGGAGTGAAATCATCATCGTCAACTGATGGATCCAAAACTAGGACATTTTGAAAATGTTAATGATGCACTGAAATAATGAGAAGCAAATGCAGGGGAAAAAAACCAAACCAAACCAAAACAGCAAGTCATATTAAGCTATCCGTAAGTTTAAACAACCAGTGAAACTGTAAACTAAATATAACTTGCCACTTCATTTTTCTAAAGCTGTGATAAAATAAGGCATGGAGTTTTCTAGAGAGTTTCTCAAGTTAAAATAATTTAGTATTGTTGAAGAAGAAACTGCTGATACAATTTTATCAGGAATAAGTATCAGTATGGCTCTGTATGTTTAAATATGCTCTACTAACTACTGGTGTTAAATCTAGATGAAAAACAAACTGCAGACAAATACACAGAAGTTAGAAGAGACAATGGTTCAGCTCGCTCTTAAAATTGTTCACATATTCACATTCAGAGAAATATTAAGAGCAAAGCAAGTATATTATTCAACTTTAATTCACGGAGCAAAGAAATAATCTAACATTATGTATTTTAATTTATTTTCAACAACTAAACTCTTCGTCTCTCTACTGGAGAGCACTGAAAGGCTGTTTATAGACTTCAGCCAAAGACTTTGCACCTAACTGCACGTTTCAACTCAGACTGCAGTGGGCCCTTCCTACAAACAAGGTGAGAATGCTCATTGTCCTGGAAAAGGGAAAACTTTAAAGGAGTAATGGGTATTTTAGTGACTTTCTTTTCCCCCAGTTTACAGGAACGAGTTTACTAAGCGTTAAGGCTGATTTCCTCTCACATTAACACTTGTTTCTCTGCTTGTTGTAGTCACTTTCTAGCTATGAAAAAAACAAAGTTATTTCTCAAGAGCTGTTTTATTGGATTCATGTCCATAAAATAGTTTTGTCTCCCACAATGTTGATTTATAAAGATGTATAAGTGATCACTGGATTAAATCCAGAGCTGATAAAAAGTCTGAGAAGAATGTGTCAGAAATAAACTAGCATCAAAGCTTCAACAGCAATCTTTAAATTGCCTACGGATGCAAATATCTATTGTGTTCCTAAATCCCAAAGGTTAACTCTTGTTGCACAACCTGGGTGATTACACACATGACTCACTGATCCTCTGGATGCATATTCTGGAGATACATCTTGCATTTAGATGCCTAAGACATGCTAGTAACCCTCAGTTATTCCATTGATTATCTCTCACAGTTTGTTTGGAGGCTTTTTTAATAATCCTTTAGCTTTACTTTGTTGTGCTTCTAAAGAAGGAAACCAAAATCAAGACAAGACCTTGGAACGAGAGGGGTAGATGGCAGGTAATAAGAATCTCACATACCTCTTGTTGTGCATACCTTCGAACACTTCATTGAGAAGGTTTCCTTGGGAGGGTAACAGTCTGGTGGTGGGCCAAAGTATTCCCATGCTGCTCCTGAGGATTTAGAGTAAGGATCTGAGCAAACAGTGTAAGTCCTTGAGTGCTGGACATCTCGGATGCCTTCTGTTGATCTACAATGAAGTAAATGACTAATGTAATTAGATGATGCTCTTTCCTGAACATTAGAACATAAGAAATTGGCAGTTGCCCCTGTTAGTGGAACCAGCTCACCTGCTTCACAGGTATCTGATCTTTTTTTTGCCTGCATGTTTTGAAAGGAAATATCGCAAATACTTGCACAAATCCATGTTCACAAGGACATTTGCACTTGATCATTCTTTCTTTGGAAACTGTACTTACTGAGTAGGCTGGCCAAATTGTTTAGGCTACTTGCAAACGGTAGCAAGGAGGAGGGTGTGGGGGGAGTTCCTTCTCCCATAAAAACAAGTAGCAGCTTTTTCATGAAAAACAAACATTTTAGCTAGTCCAGAGCAGCCCAGAGAATAAAAAAGAAAAATACTTTCGCACAATCCATGAGTAAAATAGCACAACTATTTCATGGGTAAGCATTTTGTCAAGGTTTTACTTCCGATTACCATGTCTCAGAATGATGCCTTTTAAATGAATGAAATCTATTAAAAGAGTCAGATAAAGATTTTAAAGTGGGGAAGAAAAACCCTGCCCTTTTTTTTTTTTTTTTTGAGGTATTTGCTGGTATTTGAAAAGGAATCTAAAATTGACCCATTAAAATCAATTTCTCATGTCTCCGATTAGATTCTTCATTCGTATACCTGAAAATGGAACTGGCCACTTTGCTGCAATGATATACAACTCCACATCTGAACCCTGATGACTTTTGTGGTTGGTGAGATTTAGATTATTCTACAGGAAAAGTGCAATTTGCCGTTTTTGAAATGAGTTAACACTCAGGTTAGAAGAAACATCAGCTGCAGACTATTTTGTGTCTGGTCTAATCTAAATGTCCTCCCTCATTTCACAGAGAACTGGAGCTTGCCTTTTTCAAGCTACAGTTGGATTACTTTGTTATTAAAGGGTATTTTAAGTCTCATTCAGCATTATTATTTTTAAAAGTCTTCTTCCTAGTCATTTTTATCTTGACTTTCTTATACACAGATCAGCATTTTCAACTGTAGGTTTGTGTCCTGCTGTCACTGCACTTCACTAAGGTTTATCTTCATCCAATTCCAGGTTCAACTTAGAAATATTATCTCATTCATCCACTTTAAATCATGTTCTTTGTAGTTTTTACATTTTAATTAAGACATTCAATAACAAGACCAATGCTAGCATCTCCGTGTGTAGTTGCCAACAGCTCTATTTGGCTGAAACATTTCTGATTTTTCTGACCTTTGTCCTGTGTCTTGTGCAACCACCAAAGCATCCTGCGCAGCTGTGTCACATAAATTAAATAAGCTGTGTGATTTATAAGACTTCCAGTTAACTTGAAAGCAATCCCTTTGGTACTTCTGATGCAGCTGCTTCTCTCTATTGTATCCTGCTACTTGCCAGAAAACAAAACAAACCAAAAAAAACCCCAATGTTCAGCAACAGAGTATAATTTGGGGAAAAAAAAAATATCTCTATTTTAGATGCTTTTTTTGTCTCCTCTCACAATGGCCTATTTTGGCCACTTTTGCTTCTGTTTTCCTTCAGGACTTTCCAGTTCTGGGTAATGCAACTCTTTCACCTCAGCAATGAGATGAAGGTTGCTATAAGAGTTTCATACAGAAATGCATTTGGGAAGAGAAATACTCTGGCTAGAAAGTCTTGCTTGTAACGGATAAAAGCATTAGGCACCCAAATTACAGCTTCCACAAAACTCTTCCTATTTCATTATAGAGGAGGTCTTTCAGTCAGTCTTCACCAAAATATTGAAATGTCCTTACAAGAGCAGCTGGTTTTGTTATGAGAGCGAAGCAAGGGAAATACTGATAGGTTAAGCTAAACTCCATCAAAACAGCTGATTAGTTGTAGTGAGGGCTGGTGACCCCAGGTTCTCAGCTTGACTCTTACTATCTCCATGGCTATTACAGATCCATGGATACAGGGATGGCCTGTTGTCCTGGGCCTTTACAGTCCATCCACCAATTTTCAGTCCAGTCATTTCAAACTAACAGCAAAACCAACAAGTCCAGAGGAGGGCTTTATTAAGAAGTGGTGGTTTAATTTATAGCTATCCTTTCACACATTGTTCATATTACACTATATGTGAAAAAAGAGAAAAAACAAAATCCCAACCCAAAACAAACCACACACAAAAAAACCCAAAAACTCAACCTTTTTTTTTTTCTCTCCACAGTGCAATGAATACATTCCAGGCATCTGCTGCTTTCACTTCTAATATGCTCAAGATAATTTAACTATATCCCCTCCTGATCTCTGCTTTTGCCAAGGACAGTCATTCAGCCTCTGAGGATGATTCTTAAGCTGACCTTTGTTCCCATTTCTCTCCAATTTTTCATGATTTAGGAGACAAAGAAGAAAAATTCATTAGCTATTTTCATAACACAATAGGATTACCATCATCCAAATGTTTTATACTTAGCCATACATACTCCTAGTCTACACAGTGCTCTTCACTGCTGCTTTTATTCTCATCCTGTATTTCTTGCTAAAATGCATATTATCAGGGCGTAGTTCAGTATTTCAGTTTTTCAATAATCTGATTTATATTTTATCTCCTCTCCCTCTTTGTCTCTATTCTTAAATTGCCCCACAATCATGTCCCCAGAGACTACACAGGTGTGATGAACACGTTACTGCCATGGCCAATTTGCCACTGCCATTTAGAGCTACAGATCTCTCTCCTACAGTGCAGGCACTGTCATGCCCTGAAGGGAAACAGCCTAAGCTCACACCTAATATTCTGTAGGCTGGCCAGACTGGAAGGAGAAGAATTTATTTGTCACTCCAAGCCCATTAGTTGATCTGCTTATTGCAGTAATAAGGGCCAACCCACTATCAAGTGCTGCATGTTTGCATGTCTAAGGCTGTTGCCTTAGACACTTAAACAAGTACTCATTTATCAACTGCAAGTACTGAAAGTAATTTTGGTTTAGATTAGTATTAACTTGTTCACAGCTGAGACTTCAGTAGGTCCCTGTGCTTGTCTCAGTCATGTAACATTATCATTTAAGCAATGCATATTTGGCAAGCCATGGCTTGCTGTCACCTCCTGACCAGCCCCTTAAAGAACAGTACTAAGACACACGGCCACACTTCACCTACTTGTGACACAACTTGATCCAGATCACCCAGGAAATGCAAATCTCTGCCTGTGTCACACAGCCTATCTTTCTGTCCCCTCTCTTTACAAAGAAAAAGGTCTAATTTCTAAGTGTAAAATA
The DNA here is from genome assembly GCF_000696875.1 of Nestor notabilis. NCBI lineage: Eukaryota > Metazoa > Chordata > Aves > Psittaciformes > Psittacidae > Nestor > Nestor notabilis. The sequence continues at coordinate 1,188 of NW_009927918.1, read as the reverse complement.
GCTCCCTGATTCCAAATGTGGTGTGCTTATGCTTCACAATTTCAAGGCTGAGTAAATGCTTTCTTTACTATTGCAATATGAAAGTATTTAAAAGTAAACAAGGTTAAAGGACACATTAAAGACTTGCTATGATGTGTTTCTTTATGGTGATAAAGACGTACCTTGTATTGTACGGGTATTGTTTTCTCACTCTTCTGTCTTCCTCGTATCTGTCAGATCCATGGTTCTCATGGTGCCTGTATTCCTTATCTTGGTATCGTCTCCCGGCATGAGGCATCTTGTTTCTTACATGTATTCCTTCTTTCTAAAATAACTTCCTGAGCCAGGGAAATAAAACTGGTTCATTTTATAACTTTACTTAGTTATTCATTGACCAGCACTTGCACCCATTTCATGCAATTTCAAGACTTAGTACATGCTTCCTTATGAAGCAAAGGAATACCCTTTAAACTGTAGATGAAGTAACTTCATTAAAGAAGGAAGTTTTTCTTTACATTTTCCTATTCATCAAGTAATTGTAACGTTTCTATATTCAACATTTATTGTGCTTCACTTACTTACTAGGTCTGCCCCGACTCTCCTACATTTGCTGCAAGGGCAAGGCACGGTGTCTGCTAAGAACATGAATCTTGACGTCTCTAGTTTTGTCTTAAGTATTAAACCCAGCAAACACCAGTATGTTCCATGAGCATGCACACAACTGCCACTGATGGCAGGGCAAACCTGAAAGCGCAAGCTGTGACCTTTGTCCTGAAATTTCTAAAAGGAGGGCACCCTTAGTGTCCCCAGCATCACCAGGGATTTGGATAAATGTTAGGTATGGGCAAAGGTGTGCTGGGAGGAAAGTAAGTTGTCAAGGAGACGCACCCTTGATTATTTGGTATTAAATATTACAGGGATGTTATTTCCTGAAAGTGTCTTTACCCTTTCAAGTGCAGTACTCTTAAGCCCAAACCTGTAAAATACAGAAACACAGAGTTTAGGAACATAAGCAATCTTTATCCTTATTTGCCTTCAAAGCAGCCTTCCAGCATTACAGCAGAAGTGCCTGCAGTCGATTTAGCTTTGACTGATCAAGCCGAGGACTCTCTTCCTGACTTCCCTTCCATCTCCTTAGGGTGTCACTACAGAAATAAACTAATTCCTTTCTGTTTACAGCTAACAAAGAGGCCGGGCCTTCCTCCGGGG
>NW_009927917.1:0-7717 GCF_000696875.1 Nestor notabilis | reverse complement strand
CGGCAGTGCTGGCAGCCAGAGCCAGGGCTGCCGGGCCAGGCCATGCCGGGCGGTGCTGACTGCACGACCAGCCCCATGCACTAAGCGGAGGACAAAGCTGGTTTGTGTAAACTGTCCTCAAAAAACCCTCCAGACGGCAGGCTGCTCTAGCGCGCAGTGGCCTTCTCCTTCGGAAAGATTTTCATGCTGTCTGATCGAATGTCTGCTTCTACAGGTTGAGCCTCTTGCTTGTCTTACTCCTCTTTGGGTTTTTTTGCAGCTACTTTTTATTCTAAGGTGCTCTATTAATGTTTTCTTACTATTTTCCCATCTCCAGACTGGGCAGTCCTGCTCTCTCCTTTTAAGTCATGTTCCTTAGACCTCCTGCGATTTCTGTATCTCGCCTCCGGGCTCTTGCCAAATGGACCACGCTGTTTTTGGAAGGCACTGTACAAAACTGGACATAGTAGTACTCCAGCTAGGGCCTTGCCAAGGCTGTCCACAGCAGGAGGATTAATTCATCAGCCTTACTGTGCCAGGGCATCAAATGCAGCTCAGGCACAACCATTCACATCATCCAATTCAAACAAACAACTCCCCCTCACCATTCTTTCCCCACCCTGGCTGCTGGCTGTTTGGCTCTGAACGGAGCTCAGTGTTTGTATCTCTGCAGATCTTTTTTGGAATGAACAGCAGAACTCTTTCCATTATCATGCTGAGACCTTTTTTGACCCCGATCTTGCAGTGAGATTCGCAGGTGAACCCTGTACAGCACAGAGCCTGCATGCTTACTCTGAAAGCCATGCTGACATAAGGTTACATCTTTAGGGAGCGCTTTAACAGACCATAGGTTGTCTCAAAGACTATAAAAATGAATTCGATTTTTCTAAGGAACACATTATTAACTTCCATAGAAAGAAAATATCAGAAGGAAGTAACAAGTACGTTACACGTCCAAGTGCTATTATAGTAAGTTGGATATTTGTCATTATAGCAGTAGGGTGCTTTTGAGTTAAAAATCGTTTGCATGACAACATTCAGAATCACAATACCAGCCTGATGCAGAAAGTAATTGAGAAGCTATTGAATAGACATGGAGTTTCAAAATGAATATGCATGCACTGATCTGTGGCTGTAAAATCATAACTCTGGACTGGCCTCAAGTTGCCCTTTTTACACAGATGAAAGCAAAGTAAAAAACTTAACAACCTTCATGTGATCTGTTTGCAGCATGGGAGAAACAGAGAAGTCTCACTACCTCCATGTTTGGTTTTGCTTGGTATAATGGGTAATACTGGTAAAAGAAGTTCAGCTTTGCTCAGCATGTGTATTACTGAATGCTTTAAAAGAGATTTAAAAACCTTATCAAAATAGGAAGCCTTTTTTGTTGTTGTTGGCTGGATCCCCAGATGCATCACTCCAGGAATACAAGTGTAGCCAGTTTGGCGACTAATCCTGTTAAAATCCATGGACTTTATTTGGGGATGCACAAACATACGGAGATCTGAGCAGCTGAATAAAAAAAGACTGTCACTTGTCAAAAGAAAATTATAGAGGGAATAATTTACAGCCAAAGCAGATGACATGGTTCATGTTGACTTTAGCCAGAACCGTACAGAGTATTTTTTAAATAGCTGTAAGTCAGCATAATGTTATTTGCCATGAAAGAGTATATTATTTTATGTATTTTGATAAAATAAGGAAAACTGAAAATCTTTGTCCTTTCAGGATTTAGTAAGTTAATAAAATATTAGAATTTTGCAGTTAATCTTTAGCTCCTCTATATACGGCACAATTTGCGTTATTGCCTTTCGTGGCAGATCTCGTAACTCAAATTCTCCTATTGCCAAAGATGCTCTCTTTATAGGTTGTATATTCTTTGGAAATACACATTTTAACTCCTGCTGATTTCCAAATGTGACTTAAACCCTTTCTCATAAGTTATCTGTTGGTCTTTTTTTTTTCAGTCAAGAACAGCCTGTACAATAAATTGAAATGCACATTTTACTGTATAAAAAAAGGAACTTTAAAACAGTCAGGAATATCATAGCTTAATGAAGGAAGGTGAAGAACACAATTTGATATTTAAATGAAGCTGATTTAATCAAAATTAGTCATGCAAAGAAGCAATCATTTTGCTAATATAATCTTGTGGCTGCAGTCAAAATGCAATTATTTCCTTTATCTTTCAGCTGTAATAAAAATATGACAAGGAATTGCTGTCATGATCTTAAATGGGAGTTTTGAAGGTTGGAAAAATGTAAGATGGTATCTTTTGTGTTCTCTGCATAGTCAAACATCAGGCTTTATGTTGTTTCATGGAGAACTGCAATAAAGAATAACAGCCACATTAAATGCTCAGCAACAACTTTATATACTGACATATGTTGGAACTGTATGTAAATGTTCTGTTGTCATTGACAGATGGTTCATTGCAATTTAGTAAATAGTATCTAATAGTTTGGGTTGGTTTTTATTTTCTGCATTGCCAGCAGAGAAAAAAATAAATGCGGAAGCTTTCCAGGTCTTGCACCAACAAAGCCAGAGCCTGCTTGCCTAATCCCAGCAATAGTTACATTCAGTTTTGTAATTGCCTCTTTATGTAAAGAACATGGAATAAAACCCCAAACCCCAAAACCAAAGTGTGGGACACATCGTGCTTCCTGATGAAGGGTAGGTAACTTCCTCCTTTCTTGCAGAATTTATAAGTTAGACTTTTCTAATTGAGTTGTAAGCACCTTATGAAGCATTCAGTGCAGGACTAAAAAATAAGTTGTCAGAATCCCTTTATTTTACAGCTCTGCTCTGAAAACTGATCATGTAAATATGCAGTCAGTTGCGTTAACATCACTGCAGTTGCTTTGACCATATGCACGATCATATGTTAACTTTGGTATAAAACGAAGGGGTTTTTTTCTTGCTATAACTTGCCAACAAGCAGAGGAGGAGGGAGCTGGATTTTAGTTTGGCTTTTGCATCAAGTATGGTATCTGCTTGTGTAATGGATATAACTGATAGGTAAGTGTTGCCTGCAGGTCTGTCCTCCATTCACAGGGAAAGGCAGCCCACCTTTTTATGCCAGCTCTGGGTCATTGTTTGGAGTAGAAGGCCCTGGGGAGATCCAGAAGAAGAACAAATTAAGGGTGGGCTGTTGCTGCATCCCTCTGAAGGGATGCCAGCGGGCAGTTAAGACGCGTGTAAAATGTATCCTACGTGAGCTTGGGTTCCCAGGGACAGGTGTCCAGGGGAATCTTTTAAGATCTGCTTAAGATCTGGGCATGAAAGTAGCCTTGTGGCCTGATCCAGAATGATCTTTGAACCTCTGTAGGCAGAGCAGAGTCAGGAAAGCTCAAACAAAAAAGCAAAGCTTACCTATTTCTAGTCCCTTCTCCTCCAAGAAATAACCTGCTCTTTCCTTTCCTTTTCTCTTGCTAGGTGAGTGCTCCTGGTGATCCAAGATTCTGCACAAAATCCCTCACTTCAAACATCTAAAACTTTCAAAACAGGAAACAGCAGGTGTTCAGAAGCCTTCTGAGATACATCTGCTGAAGGATTTGTCTCACATTTTACTGATTTAGGCTGTTCCGAATAAGTATTTAAAGCACAGGGGTGGGAGTGCAAGGTGTTTCCTCCGTGCCACATATGCACACACATCAGCTGAGATGTAAAACTCACGTAATGCCTGTTACTGGCGTGCATACCTATTTTTGTCTGTACATATGTGTATGAGTTTGTCAGAGAGATGTACCCCTTGTGGTAGCAGAGTGTGTGTAAGCAGCTCTAAGATCACTGGTTATTCATAAGAGATGGGGAAAGTCCTGAGTTTTTATGGCTGCTGTCAGAGGTCTCAGTGTTAGGTGGTGATGCAATATTGCATCATCTTGTGGTGTTGGAGCTTGACAGAGGAAATGAAAAAGGTCAGAAATAGAAATATCAAAAAAAATAGTTCACACTTCCAACAAGGCCTCTAGTCAAGTAGCATTATATTAAGTACTCCTAAATATAAGGTACAGATAGCCTCAGTCTCTGAAAGTTTCTGACTCAAAAAATAATTCATCTAATTTCCTGCCCAGAGACTACATTACAAGGTTTCTCTAGACAAGCTCTCTGAACAGTGTTAGTGTGTTATCTTCCTCTTCTGATATTTATTACTCCCAAGTTTTGAAAATTTGCTCAGCTGCATACTTGTTTGTTGGTGCTTCCTCCTGCCTGTGAGGACATAAATATATTTGCATTGCATAGGAGTTATGCAAAGGTTGACTTTTATCAGAGGATTTCTGTATTTTTGTTCTTGTGTAATGTAAAATGCTTTCCCTTTAAACTACCTCACTGCCTCTCTCTGGATATTGAAGAAACATATCCTTTACACACAAAAGGCTTACTTACCAGAGTTCCAGGCACCCTGCAGGTTAATTGACCTGCTGTCATAATACTCAGGAGTACTAAAAAGATATTCAATCAGGAATATGTTTGTTCCACAGAGTTTAGTTGAATACAAAATCGGCTACAAAGCAAGCTCTTTTCCAGCCTGCTCTTTTCTGGAAACACACCCTTAACCTTCTCCAACAGCTTTGATTGCAGAAGATCACTGCATTTGGGGTTCTTTTGACTGAGTAAGAGGATTTCATTCCAAAGCACTGGATTGCTTGTACAGAGACCCTGCAGGCAGGTCTCTTTCTTTCAGGGTGAAGCTAGGGATTCTGTCTAGATGCTGGGGAACCTATTGGGGTGCTGTGGTGGCTTCTGTGGCAGCACTTCATACACAGGAGACAGTACAGCATCATAGTGGTAATGTTACTAAATAAACGCCTATTCTCACATTGGAATATAGAGCTTCTGTCTTTACAGACAAATCAAAGCCGTGACAGACAGCCAGCACAATGATGACTGAAAAGCCAGATTCAGGACTGGAACTTTGTATATTTGCTTCCTAGAAATGAAAAGATAAGAAAAGCTGGGAACCAGTGGGATGGGAATTGTCAACCCTCACACAGAAAATGAGGGTGGCATTATGCTATGGATATTAGTGCTTCATCACAGGGCAGTCTGGTCTGTATAGATGGTCCTCCATTGTCTATGTCTGCTAGGGATGGTTAGACAAACATGGGAGCACTGCCCAGATAAAACAGCTGGTATTGCCAGACTTCCTGTGTATTTTAGGATTCCCTGAGTTACCAACATGAATACTACATTACTTAAAAAATGCATGTCCCCATATTTTTCTGCCTGCAGTGGAAAGGTAGGGTGCTCCAGCAACCTTTTGTGAAGCATCTTTTCCATTTTACAGCACAAAGACTGAGCTGGTCAGCAGCGGAGGACATGGTAACTCGGCCCAGTTTGGGTGGGACTATCCTGGTCCCTTGTGTAAGGCAGTAACTGCTGCAAAGTGCTGGTCGGAGCCTGTGCTCCACATGCTCCCTGTGCCCACGACAGTAAGCTGTGCTTTATTCTCCCCTGATCTGCAGTTCTGCATCCCAAAGTGCAAAGGGAATGTAGCGATGTCTGTCTGCACCATGACTCAGCCAGTCACAGCATCTCAGGTATCACGTAGGTAGGTGTGATAGAAACTTTTAAGGTCTCTCATTTTTGCAGTTAAAATGTGGCAGATGGCCAGATCATGTTTTCCAGAGCATGCAGGACACAGTGATCCCAAGTACTTTTCGTCACACTGACATACCTCTAGGCTTTGTTAAGCCAGCTTGCCTGCATGCAGCTATATGGCTGAGAACAGGCGGGACATGGAGTTGGATCTTTTTATAGCTGTTCATCTGGTTGTCTACCAGCTACTGTACAGATGTGGCCCACAAAAGTAATCTCTTGAACAACATTCAGACTCTCTTTGACGCATTTCAGAAGCTATGGGAACTCGTCCTAAATTCACATAATGAGGCAGACATGCAGAAGCCTTGTGTTTTATCCCATCAGGGAGCAGTTGTTCTTCTCTGGGAAGCTGATGTTCTTTCCCAGTAATGTGCCTCCAATAACAAAATGCTTTTGCTGAGATGGTGTGATTTTCCTCCTTGGGAAGTGTACTGGATAGACCAGATGCTGCAGTCTTTCCTAAGTACAACAGTACCCCAGAAGTGTCTGGCAGGTTGACAAGAATAAGGACATAGAGATGAGGGATACATGGGAGGATATGAGGAGGGTATTCCCTCTCTGATCTGAGATGAGCTAAAATACTCCAGATGGTTCTGGGACTGTTCCTGGATTACATTAAAGAGAAGAAAATAGATGCATGGAAGGTGAATCACTACTATGTCCAGAGGAGGACACCATAGAGGAATGCTTGTTATTAGGGATGTGTAACAAGCTAAAATGAACGAATGAATGACTTTGAAGGCAGTGTTTTGAAACTCCTTCAAGAGGTAATTCCCCTGATGGACCACAGGCGGTTACATGGCAGAGTGCAGTTCAGGCACAGAAGTTGCTGGTACTAGGATGGCAGGCACGGCAGGGCCTGCCCAGAGGAGCAGCTGCAGATGTGGTAGGAAGCCTGTCCTTACCAACAAGGATGGTTAGTCCTGGATCAGTGCTGCAGAACTGGCCCTGAGGAAGGGTGATCTGCTGGCGCAAGGCTGCATGGTCCCTTGGGTTTCAGCACCTGTGCAGAGGATGGGGCTTCTCAGACTTCCATCCCATCAAAAAGTGACACCCAGAGGAGTGTAATGACTCCTCTATCTTGTCAGGCTGAGCAGTAGAGGTGGCAGCCACGCTGTGGTTCATCCTTTTCCTTAATTTTGTCTGTTTCAAGTAATTGGCACAGCTGTAGACGAAACGGACCTTTGCAAATGTGTTGCTGGGAGTTCAAGATTTGAAGGTTCGTATCCAGGAAGGTGTTAATGAGAGGAAGCAGCCCAGAAGACCATGGCTTGACTGAGACATGCCTGTGTTAATAGCTCAGGAAAGAAGAGCATTGGCTGAATTAACTCTCCCAGTATCACTTAGATAAACAGCAAGATACTCAGGGCAGTGTCCACGTGCTAAGAGTGAAGGCATGTCAAAAGCTGACTGATCTGAAATCTCAGATTTAGCTTGCAAGATGCTCCAGTACCAGTAGGGTGAGTACGATCAACTAAACTTACGGCAGATAAAACGCATAACAGCCAATGGACTATAAAAGCCATTCTTAATTAACAAAAACATTATTTAGGTAATGCATGGACAATGCACAGGGTTAAAAAAAAAAAGTATTTTAGGGTTCCATTAGCTAAGGGATGAAAAGTGCCAAGCCAAGAACACTGGATGTCCAGGAAGGACCTGATTTTGGGCACACAGCGTGCATGTGCAATGGTGGCAGTGGCAGTGTTGGCAGTCATTTCAAAGGGACTTGGCATTATCCCATTATCCAGCCCTGATTCCATGAAACGAGGAGTACAAAAAGCAAGGATTCTCTTTGCTAGTGATAGGCAAAAAGACAGCTGTTTGAGTTTGTCTGATAATCCCATTTAAGCAAATTATGTATCTTGAAAGACTGTGGATTCCTGAGATAAGCAAATCCATCACAGGTCCTGCAGTAGGGCTGAAGTGAAGGTCTTTGTGTCTGATGTGTTTGGGGCTATGCATGTGCAATTCCTGGCACTGTAGCTTGCCAGGAAACTGAACACAAGCCGGATTCAGCCCATGGAGGAGGGCTTAAATGAGCCTTTGGAGATGTTTATCTACACGTGATGACCACACTATCTGGCACGCCGCTGGGGTTTCAGCTGTGCCACTGGCCATGAGCACTCCCTGTGAC